>NC_043997.1:4411196-4553696 GCF_902150065.1 Myripristis murdjan
AGCAGAAATGTCACCCAAAATGTGAATTATGACCTTTGACAGATACTCCAAATTTTAATCAGCTGCCTCTTCACTCATCACCAGTCCCTCCAACCAAATCCATCCAAAGGTACAAATAAAATAAAAATAGAAGAAACACGTGTAAACAGAGGAACTCACATCTGAAATGATTAAAAAAAAAACATAGTTGATAAAGACAAGACTGTTTTTTATCAAATATAACTTTTTTAATTTGATCGTTCTGAGCATGTAAACCACATCAGATACCTTCATATTCAGGTTTGGCTTTAATGGAAATAAAAAGTTATTTCATTTATCAGGATGAAATTCTGCCAAGATACAAAAGTTAATTAACTATAAAGACACAAAGTCACATCAAACCTACACTTTTCTCCCAGAATCAGAAACATGTGAACAGACAACAGGGAGGCGATGGGTTTGAGTGTTTCAGCACCCGGGACAGAGCACGTGTGTTTTACAGCAGACTGAGTGCCTGGCGCCCCCAAGTGGACAAATCAGCTCATAACAGGGGAGAACATGACAGAGATGGACAGACAGAAGACCTAAACGTTACATATATGAAAAATATCAAGACTAGTGAAGGTAAGGATTATTTTAAATGAAAATAAAACAAATGCAGTCCAAATGTTCTATTCATGATGATTATATCGTGATCACAAAACCATTTTTAGTGCAGAACCTCCACTTGAATCCTAACTTTGACTCCAACAGCGACACCTACAGGACAAGAGCAGAGCTGTCACACAAAGCTGTAGGAAACACAGAGTATGGCATATAAGCTACTGTGTTCTGCGTATTATTCTCTTTCCATCTCTCATTTTTTTATTCAGTTCTACAGTTTTGTGCGCAGACTGCTTCCTGTTTCCTTCCCTTCTTTCCTTTCCTGCCGTCACGTGAGATCAACTCAGCTGTGTGGCTTCGATTTCCTTGTTCTGATGGACAGATCTCTGACAGACAAGTAAAAGAAACAATAAAAGCATGAGAATACCTGAGAGCTGTTGTTCACATGTTGCAGGCACCAGTGTGTGTGTGTGTGTGTCTGTGTGTGTGTGTGACATATATATAGTGTTAACCACAGCCTAACCGTCTCTGCTCCTCCCTCGCTGGTTTCAGGTCATTTCCACGTCTTCATGTTCTTGGAAGGTCTCAAGATTAAAAAAAAAAAAAAAAAAAACCTTGGCGCTTTACTCTGTGTTGTGTTATTTTGTCAGACCTCGTTAATTTTTTTTTTTTTTTTTTTTTTGAAACACACTGTTGCCTAAAGCACAACACAACATTTAACACCCAGTTAAATGAAATGGGACACCTAGAAAATTAAAATGCAGAATAGAAATAGGCAATATGAACATGACACGTAACACAAACATGAGAAATATTTAATTACATGAGTGGAAAACTGAATCAGCCGGTGTGTCCTTGTTGTCGTTGTTGTTGTTATTGTTGTTGTTGTTTTGTCATCTATTCCACCGCCATGTCAACAACATGGCGTCCACCCTGTTCTTCACGCTGAGCTGCTGAAACACAAACAGAACCGGACAGAACAGAGGTGAACACTGCAGAACCTGGACCATCATCCTTCTGCTGTTTTTCTCCCAGATCCTCTTCACTCCATATATTTACAGCAGCTTGTAGGAAAACAGACACACATTCTGGAAACAGGCCATGGAGAGCCTTAAGAGTTATAAATAAAATTGGCAGCCCGTTAAAAGACCATTATGATAATACAAATGTGAGGAAATCAAAGCATGAAAGATAGTTTGAGTGTCATTAAAACTCAGCATCGATCTGATCCTGGCGATATTCCTCAAATGGTAGAAACAAGACGGGATGGCTTTGTTTGTGTGTTTCTCAAAAGTGAGGTTGGAGTCAAAGAGCTCCACCAGGTTCCTCGCAGCTGGTTTGACATTATTTGATAAGGGACCAAGAGAGGACTGGACACTCAGATGCACATGATCGGCACCAATGATTAGATCTCAGTTTTATCAGGGTTTAATTTAAGACAATATGCCGATATCTGTTTTTCAATATCCACAAGATAATTTTTAAGACTGGAGAGGTTTGGAGTGTCATCAGGCTTTAACAGGAGATACAGCTGTGTGTCTTTAGTTTAACAGTCAAAAATTACACTTTATTTTGATGTGTGATGTGGCTCACTGGGACCATATACAGTGTAAATAAAATGGGTCCCAGTATCGACCCCTGGGGGACTCCACAATAAACATGACATGTTTAGTCCCCTTGCTGTTTTGATGATGCACTTTGTTCATGATATGGAGGCGTCAGCAAATTATTGAAAGACAAGCTACAGGTTTCCTAGAATAAATTTAACTGGGTCTAGCTGGGTTTGTCTCCAGTGGACCATGTAGGTAAACTGCTCCCCCTGCAGGCCAGGACAGTTAAACTGCACCTTCGTATAGTCCATAACATCTCCAACAACAGAGCTGCAGAGAATCTGAATGGCTGTTTTCAGAGAGTTAGGGGTGTGCATCCATTTGCTAACTAATTTATGAATTGGTTTATTGTATTATTGATCATCTTTTTTTTCATACATGTAATTGTGAATTATCATCTTATCATCTATTTTATTATTTATTATCTCATCAAGGAACGCAATTGAAATAAGTTTGAAGACTTTAGTGAGCCATCCTTAATAGTGTGACTGAGATGTTGCACTATGTCTTGGTTTTATTTTTGTAAAATAAACTAAACTAAGAACAAAACCATTTCAAGGCTGTCCCAGATAAATATCTAATGCTGATAGTCCAGACTCTGTGGGTGCAGATCCTGCTCTCACCTCTATTCCTGTCTCTGTAGATGAGTCCCAGGATGATGGTGGACAGCAGGTAAGGAGTTCCCACCACAACATGAAGCATCACTCTGAGGACAGACATGACGGCAGCTGGAGTCGGACCTGCATCTGGATCTACCAAAGCTGTAAGATGGTGGAGAGGAATACATTCAGAATCGTAGGTCCTTCACTGTTCCACCAGGTTTCAGTCAGAAACACACATTTATCAGCGACTTGTTGCTAAGTGACCACACATCAACCTTCTGTACCCAAAGGTGGGTCTGCACTGCCTGTCCATTGGAGCTTTGATCAAACCCATTGAACTTTATTTTAAATTAAATTGTAGAGGAGATCTCTACGTTTCTAAAGATCCAAACATGAGCGGCTGAATCCCAAGGAAATTTATCTAAAATGATGCACCAGAAAGGTAGATCTTTTCTATTTGATGTGATTCTGCAGCCATTGAAAATTTCCCTCACTATCAGAGTGATGGAGCTTCAGCAGAGACAGACTCTGTCCTGCCATATGGAAAAATCACCCACCTATCTTACTATTTTAGGGGAAATTTAAAAGAAAATCAGAGTGTGTTGTTAAGCAGTGTACTATTTACTACATGTACATAGTCTGACATTGACTTGGGATAACTTTTGATAAGTTAGCTGTGTGTATTTGCGACATCTTGCTCAGCCTAGTCCTGAATAACAACACTGGAACAGCAGGGAACACAGAAGAGGTGGAAACACACTCAGTCAAGCTGAGGGTGCCAGAGCGACTTGAAGAGCCATGTTTAGTAGAGGAAGGAGAGGAAGTAATGTGGGGATGCACAGACTGGCTCGTTTGTACCCCAGTGACATCAGACAATCAACAGACAGATCTAATGTTTGCTTCAAGGTAGGAACAAGGACAACTATATATTTTCTCTGAATAGTTAAAAGTTAATTAAAAGATTGAAAGAATTCATCTGTGAAGGCTCTCAGTCATTGAGGTCGTGGTTATCCAAGAACATCTGAATCGAGGGGCAGCTGGACTTGTTTGAAGATTCTTGAAGACATTTCACTTCTCATACAAGGGGTTTCCTCAGAGAAGATTTCATGATTCAGATTTTATGATTCACACATTCACCACCTGTGGCATGAGTCATTATGTGGCTGAAAATGTTGTGAGTAGATCTATAGTAGAGTCTCACCTCTGACAGCCAGCCAGCTCTCTTTTGATTCTTCAGAGTCTGAGATGCTGCACTTGTAGAAACCTTCATCAGACTTGGAGACACTGTGGATGGTCATCTCTCCTGTGGAGCTGCTCCTGATGAGGACGCCATCTTTATAGAAATCAGCTGTGAGGTTGGAGGGAGTCCTCTTGTTCCTGCAGCGCAGAGTCACATCACTTCCCTCCATCACAGGAAGTCCAGGACTCTCCAGGATCACAGAGCCATCTGCACAGTCACACAGTTTTCATCATGCAGAAACACTGGGAAATAACTGAGCTGCAACTTTTAAAAGGTGTTCTTAGCCAAATTCTGACATGAAAATCTAGCGTGAATCACAAAGTACAGAATATCTCACAGTGTGACAAAAGCAAAATGATCTTTAGTGATGTAAAAAGAGTAAATAAATGCAGAAAATAAGCAAAAATCCACAAACATGAGAAATGTCCTGTAAAAGTGAATTTGCAAATCAATCACCAATCAAATCCCAGGACAAAATCAGACATGAAAGAGCGTTCACAATAAAGTTCACAGAGTGATAATCCACTAAACCCACCGGTCACAGTGATGTTGATGGCATCGCTGCACCGTCCTGATCCAGACTCACACCAGTACACTCCGCTGTCCAATGGATACAGATCATCAAAGAAACGATGGGATTCATTTCCTATTCCAAACTCTGTCAGACCATCTGGGCTGTCCATCGTGGTTGTAGTGTTCCTCATAACTCTCCATCCAGAGGAGCTTCCCTGCTCCTCACAGCTCAGAGAGACAGACTCGTAAGGAAAGAACTGAGATCTGTTGGGAACGACTCTCAGAGACGCTGGAAGACAGAGAGAGAGACAAGGAAGGGCATGAGGACAAATCATGATTTTTGCCAAAAACTGTATTTACACTGAGAACAACATCATCAGCCAATCAGCACAGGTCCATGTGTTTTCTACAGACTTTATGAAGCAGGTGAGCAACAATCCCGCCAGCAGAGAAAAGCTGGATGACACAACTTTTCATGGTCATCAGAGTTTTGCTCTTCCTTGTTTTCTTGTTGATGTGATTCAGTTTATGAATGAAAGTTCTGCCTGGCAACTGCAACACCTGCTTCTGCTAGCATCTGTTCTTCAGAGACTGTTAGCATCTGTTCGTGTCATCAGTCTGTCTTTACCAATAAAACGTTAGCTTTAGCCACTTGCAGTAGCTTTAGCTAGCTTAGCCTCTGTTAGCTATTTGCTTAAGGTTAGGAAAGCAGAGCTGCCAACTCTCACGCATGGGCCGTGAGACTCACGCATTTGATTGGCTCCACACGCTCTCACGCCACACCACCGATTTCTCACGCTGAAGTGCTCATCAAGAGCCTTTTTTTTTTTTTTTTCTTTTTTCTGTTTATCTGTGATCTATCTGTTGAGCCTGAGAAAAGCCACTTGTGATCGATAAGTTATGCCTGCAGAGCAGAGGCGGCGGCGGCGGCTGAGCCACTTTTACAAGAGGCTCATCCAATCAGAGGAATCAGGGACTTCCACCTCATCCCACCGGCATATTATCCAATGAAATGAATGAGTTAGAGGCTACTCACATTCCCAAGTTTGTACTGTGCCCAAGCACGTTTGCCCCTAAAATCCGGATTATTTGACCAGTGTGATGCTCCGTTCCGTGCTTGAATACAGCACACTTCCCCCGCTCTGGCACGGTGGGAGGGGGTGTGCTTCAGCACGGTACACTCGTTCATGCACGAGCACATGCACGGTCACGCACGCAGCGCGAACGTGGATACAAAGTAAATCATGCAACTTTCCTCCTGCCTCTGCAAAATCGTTTAATGCACGCAGCGCGATTACCGGCGAATGGCCGCGTTGCGCAATCAATAATCAACCATGTTGTCTGTGTGGCTGTCCGTTGTGCTGCTGCAACCGCATATAAACAAAAGTCGGTTTATAATGAAAGTAGCCTACGACAGACAGTCTGTGTGCGCGGTGCACCTGTCAGATCCGGCAGACCTGATGCCGGTCGGCACCGCACGGGCACGGCCACCCAGTCAGGTCAGGTCTTCTGGATCTGCCAGGTGCCGCTCCGGCTGTCAGTTGGACCTTTCTGAAGGAGGAAGTTACCTCCGAAACTGTCAAGGTAAATAAACATCCCATGTCTGATCAAAAGGAACAAAAACGTTGTTTAGTTAAAAGGAAGACATGATGAATGTATTTGAACTATATGGATTTATGATGATGTTGGGCCATGCCTGTGTCGTATTTCAACGTGATGACGTGCACACCGGGGGCAATCGCGCTTGGGCACGTTTGGGCTTTAGGTAATGTGAGTGCAGGCCAGCAGGGGACTGAGGAAAGGGGAATTTTTGCTTTAGCAAGATACGGAGCAAATGGCACTAATGTGAGTAGGCTGAATGCCTCTCTTGTGATTATTGATTGCACTTGCACCATTTTGTTACTTCTGAGCAGGGGTGACGCCAGGAATTTGGGCCCCATGAAAAAAAAAAAATTACTCGATGATGGTTTAATAATTTTTTTATTAGTTTTTACCTATTTTTTGGGGGCCCCTGTCAGGTAAGGGCCCTTGGAATTGTCCTAACTTTTCCCCCATATACGGCGCCCCTGCTTCTGAGTGCTATATGCAGTGTGCGAGATAAGGGGGAGCTAAGGGGAGCACAGCTCCCCTAGTGGTGACATGAGCTCCCCTGGCTGGAAACATTGTGAAATTTTGGGGGAGCGCTGCCGGCTCGGTGCCGGCCAGTACTGTGCGGTGTTCGTGTCCAGCCGGTCAAGTCTGCCGGATCTGGATGATTATTATTATCAGTTGATTATTGATTGTGCAATGCCGCGATTCACAGTTACATCATTCACAGTAAACAAGCAGGAGGACGGCATGATTTAGGTCGTATCCATGTTCGCGCGTTGCGTGCGTGACCGTGCATGTGCTCGTGCATGAGTGCCCGTACCTTGCTGGAGCACACCCCCTCCAACCGTACCAGCAAGTGTTACTGGATGATGACTCTAAAAAATACACTACCATCAACACCCATAGGGGGCTGTTTGTGTATAATAGACTTCCTTTTGGGGTTAGCTCTGCACCCTCTATCTTTCAGCGTATCATGGAAAACCTCATGAAGGACGTACCAGTGGTGGTTTTCCTGGATGACCTGCTCATCATGGGGCGCTCAGAGAAGGAGCACCTTGACAACCTGCAGAAGGTCCTGCAACGCCTTCAGGAAAACGGCCTAAGAGTGAAGCGCTCAAAGTGTGAGTTTAACAAAACTCAAGTAGAGTACCTAGGCCACATTTTGGATGAGCAGGGTATTCACCCTTCAAAAGATAAGGTGAGAGCAATACAGGAAGCTCCTGCTCCTACTAATGTGAAAGAGCTCCAGGCTTTTTTGGGACTTGTTAATTATTATGGAAGATTTGTGCCACAGCAAAGCACGGTCTTAGCCCCACTGTATAAACTGCTCAGGGAACATGCAACTTGGAAATGGACAGAGGTTGAGCAGGCTGCTTTTGCTAAGTGTAAAGAGTTGCTGACAAGTGACCAAGTCTTGGCGCACTATGACCCCAGCCTGCCACTCACCTTAGCATGTGATGCCTCAGCTTATGGCATCGGGGCTGTAATTCAACATACAATGCCTAATGGGGAGGAACGACCAATCGCTTATGCTTCCCGGACACTATCCCCGGTGGAAAAGAAATATTCTCAGATAGAGAAGGAAGCTCTGGGACTGATTTATGGAGTAAAGAAATTCCACCAGTACTTGTGGGGTAGACATTTTAATTTGGTTACTGACCATCGCCCCCTCCTAACACTGTTTGGTGAACACAAGAGTCTGCCTACACTGGCAGCGGCACGCATTCAGCGCTGGGCAATAATATTGTCTGCATATGACTATCACATTGTCTACCATAAATCTGAGGAGCACAGCAATGCAGATGGGCTTTCCCGTTGTCCTTTACCTGAGACCAGTGACTCAGGAACTGCTGTGAGTTCAGCTGTAGTCCACTCACTGCTTACTGAGCATCTTCAGGGTGCCCCACTTAATGCCACACAAATTGCAAGGGCAACACGCACGGACAATGAGCTGTCCAGGGTCTACAAGTAGGTTATGGAAGGCTGGCCTACACAGATGGAGGAAAACCTTAAAGTGTTTTTCACAAAGAGAAATGAGCTGTCCACAGAGCAAGGTTGTGTCTTATGGGGGACCAGAGTCGTTGTACCCTCAAAAATGAGAAAAGCTGTGTTACAGGAAATCCACTCAGGGCACCAAGGCATGGTAAAATCAAAAGCTCTAGCCCGCAAATATGTGTGGTGGCCCAACATTGATTGTGACGTGGAACAAATCTGCAAAGAATGTGAGACATGCCAGCTGGAACAAAAAATGCCTCGGCAGGTCCCACTCCATCCTTGGGAGTTTCCAGGTGAGTCCTGGAAGAGACTGCACATAGACTTTGCGGGACCCTTCCTGAACAGTATGTTCATGATAGTTGTGGATTCATATACCAAGTGGTTGGAGGTGTTTCACATGTCACAAATCACTTCTCATGCTACCATTACAAGGCTGAAGAGACTCTTTTCATCCTATGGTCTTCCTGAGCAAATTGTGACAGACAACGCGACCACTTTCACTTCAGAGGAGTTCCAGACCTTTGTCATGCAAAACGGAATTCTGCACACCACAAGTGCACCAGGTCATCCAGCAACAAATGGCCTAGCAGAGAGGTATATTCAGACATTTAAAGCAGGTATGAAAAAGCTTGCTACTACTCCTCTCAACATCGAGGACAAACTTTCACTGTTCTGTTGCAATATCGCACCACACCCAACTGCACAACTGGTCAGTCTCCAGCGGACCTATTTCTTCACAGACACATCAGAACAAGGCTGGATTTCCTCAAGCCTTGCACGAAAGACACTGTGCGCATGAAACAGTATCAACAAAAGCAAAACCATGACCGCACAGCTGCAGACCGTTCCTTCAGTGTGGATGATGCTGTATACCTGCGTAACACAGGGGGAGGAGCTCACAGGTGGATTCCTGGACTGGTGGTGAGACAGACGGGCCCTGTGTCCTATGTAGTCAGAGAGCAGGACACTGACACAGTACACAGACGCCATGGAGATCAGCTTCGAGCTCGAGTCATTACTGGACCTGAGTCAGGCTCTACGGAATCACCGGCAGAACGGGCTGAGAGTGAAAAGGGCACAGAGCCTAAAGGAACTGTTGACTTTACCAGGCAGCCCTCAGTGCTTTTAGAACCAGAACCGGTGGCTCTGAGGCGCTCTACTCGAGTGTGTAAACCTCCCCAGCGATACCAGGAATAAGACTGTTCACAACAGTAGTAAACTGTGTTTCTACACATATGTTCCCACAGTAAACACTGACACTTTAAATATTTTAGTTGGACTGTTAGAAAATGTTATGCAGCAAAACAAAAAAGGTTCTTATTGTTAACAGAGGTAATCTTTATTTGTTAATTATTCACCCAACAAGTAAGGTAAACAAAAGTTATGAGAACATGTTTATTGCCATAGGTTATGTGGGATATTTCTTTTAGGAGATGTCATTCTCTGTTTAAAAAGGGGATGATGTGGTATATTGACAAATTTATGTCATGTTACATATGCTTTTTGGACCTCTGTGAATACTGTCAGTTCAAGGCTGTAAACTGCGCTTGCGCATTGACTTGTGTTGTTGTTGTCATAAAAAAGTAAAGTGCAGTGAACGCACATGTCTTGGCCTCATCAGTACATAACAGATCTAAATGAGAATCATTTCATACACATTCCCCTGGAGTTCAGCAGGACATGTCTGGAATTTGGAACCTCAGGATCTCTTTTAGAGTTTAAAATCAAAACTGAAAAAAACATTTTTTCCGATCATTTTAAATTAAGCAACCACAGCCTCTGGCTCCGCCCACAATCACTCAGAGCAGAGCCTCACATTGACCAGACAACTAGAAGACTGATGGCAAGAAATTGCAGCAGCTGTGAATGATCTTGATTTAATGTCAATAAATTATTCAGAATATCTACAACTGATATCAGGCTTCAGGAAACACACAGGTGCAGCTGTGGTGGTAGTTTTGTGATGGTTTGGGCTTTGTGCAAGTTGTCATCTTTGGACGAGTAAAGGAAAGCTTAACATTTCTTCTGATTCATAAGACCAGTAGTTGGATAGGGATTATGAAAATGAAACCAAAAAATAAATAAATAAATAAAAAATAAACAGGTTGTGTTCTGATCTCTGCCTCTAGAACAGCCGTCACTCTCTGGAATTAATTGATTCCTACAAACTCCTACTTTACCTTCCTTTTTGTAGGCATTGCTATTTTTTTTATTCATATCCCTATATAAATAAAAAATACCAATACCTACATATCAGCAAAACTATATAGGAACTTAGGGGGAAAAAAATCTACCTTGATGTTAATTTATTGCTTGATGTTAACTTTGATGTCAGCGACTGCTACCGCTGCTGTGCCATTTGAATTTCCCTTTCAGGGATTAGTGAAGGAAAATCGAATCTAATTCATGTAGTAGAAAGACCATGATATCATCCACAAGGCATAGATTCAACAAAAAGATTCAAATACAGAAATGTAGGTAACACGAAACACCCAGTACTCACCGACCACCATGCACAGTGCTGTCATCTCCATGTTGTGCTGCTGCTGACTGACGGCCTGCAGCTCGAAGCCGTGCAGCAGACCACAGCTTCCTGCTGTCAGCCCCCCACAGCTCAGGCTAACAGGAACTCATGTGCAGTTTTGTTGAAAATGTTTCCATGACAAGGTGAAGTGACCCAAATTAGATTTTTCCCCCTACATTTGAAACAGACTCTTATCTGAGCTGTACGAACACACAAATCTGATCTTTTCAAAAGGATGTGGGCCACTTTAGGTACATTCGTACATCCAGCAGGAGGTGGCCGAAATGTGACAGAGATCTGATTTTTGTTTTTTTCCACTGAGCATGCTCACATCAGCTTCATGATACATTCACTGTCAGCAGTTGACCTTTTTCTTTTTTTTTTCTTTTTTTTTTTTTTTTATAGAAACCATCATCTGACCTTGCACCTCAAAACCATGAGGTCTACATCTTCACCACCATCGAACACCACTAGAGGGAGTCAGAGGAACATTGTGAGTTAGACTTAAAAATGTGTACACTGGCAGGAAGGGACAGATGTCCACTATCTGACAGATACTACGGAAGCCCTAAAGGGCCATACATAAATATATTTTATTTCCTCCGTTTTCTCGTGATAACGAGATAATTCCTCCGTTTTCTCGTGATAACGAGATAATTTTCCTCCGTTTTCCCGTGATAACGAGATAAATTTCCTCCGTTTTCTCGTGATTTCCAGGTGATTTCACTGATCACCTCACCTTGTATCAGAAAGGAGGAACTAATCAGTGAAATCACCTGGTGGAGGTCTTGGTTGGAATGAAAACCTGCAGCCTCTCGGCCCTGCATGGCACATGATTGGTGACCCCTGACATAAAGCATAAAGCTATTTCAGCCTGTGTCAGGCCTTGATTGAACAGATAAGTGATGCGGTGATCGATATTCTCCTGCTCCTCTGACATTGCTACACTGACTGATGTCTGCAATGCTTTAATAAACTAGACAATCGCTCTGTTTTCTCGATTTAATTATCTCGTTATCACGAGAAAACGGAGGAAAATTATCTCGTTATCACGGGAAAACGGAGGAAATAAAATATATGTATGTATGGCCCTTTAGGGCTTCCGTAAGATACAACACTCTCATCGCTGAATATATATGAAGCTGGTTTATGACGGCCATGTGCCTCAGGTTCTCAGGGTATTTATAGATTGATGATGATGATCAGTCTTTTGTCGTGTTGTAGTTAATTGGTTGTGCACACCTGTGTCTCACTCCTCACTTAAAAAGAATGTATATGCACATGCCCATCTTTAGCTCAGCTGTGTGTATTTTAACTGGCGATGTACCCTCAGGAACCAAGGGCCCTTTTTGTGCACCCATTCGGAGCTCCCAGTGCCCTGCTGCAGAAATGCAAGGAAATAACCAGGGCAGCAAATCTTAGATGATCCTTGGTAACCCCACCTGCTTTGATCTCTCTGTCTTCATGACCATCCATCAGGATTAGGGGAGTGAGTGTGTCCAGGTGGTGATGCAGCACCACTGCCCACCAGCAGGACACCTCATTATGCGGGACACTGGTCTTTACAGGAAGTTTTCCAGTTTGTCACTCAATTTTCCTCTTTCAAAGTGAGAATTCACTCCAGTCTGTGCTGAAGGTGGCCGAGCGAAAGGACAAAAAGGACAAGAGCCTGACCTTCCAGCTGACCTGGAGAGGGTCAACAGAATGAGGCAGACACTGAAGAATCTGATGGACTTGCATAAATCCTTAAGTGTGCAGGATTCAGTAACTTTACCTGTAACAGATTCCCAGTTGGATCACAGGAGCCACTGGACAGACCCGTTTCCACTGGCTGACGAAACAGCTCTGCACCTCATGAGGAAAAATTCATTTTCACCTCATGATCCTAAAGTGTATTTTTTGTTTTTTCAGATTGAACACTCTGCATGTGGCCGCTGGTGCCACTTTCACCTTGTAAATAACTCTGTATTAAACCACCACATGTAAACATCCCAGCAAATCTTTATAATGCCAAAGGACAACATTATGCATCTCAACAGTTGTACTTCAGCAGACATTACACAACTCACACAGATGAGAATTCACCACCATAAATGATAAATGAAGTGAACATGCATCTTTGATTTAAAAAATGTCTTTATTTGGCAGTTCTTGAACAACAAACTAGAAATGCTACAAAAAGGCATTTAACTTAAAATCATGTTCATTCAGCAAAGTGAATTTCCTTTATGACACATAAACAGAAATGAGTCCTTGACACTGGTACAGTGTGGAAGTTTTAAGAATCATTTAATGCATAAATCTGTGTAACAATGATTCCAATGAACGAAATATTCAAGCATTCACATTTCAATAGTGCTTTTACACCCATTTACGTTTTTTTTTTTTTTTTTAAATCTATGGGTTGTATTTTTTATGAACTATTTGTGTAATCTTATCATTACAGTTACAGTCAGTGAGAGCCTCAGAGCAACAGAATAAAAAGAGACCCGGAGACATCAAAACAGATTAGAAAAATGACTAAACATCTAAAAATCTAAAATATAAATTAACAAATAACATAAAGGTCTTTTTATAAATATTTTTATAAAACGTCTAAGCAACCTCTCAAGTCAAAAACACATCACAACATGTTAGAACAAAGCAGGCAAGGCAAGGCAAGCTACCACCAAAAACTGCTAATACTTTCAACTGCATAATACCTCCTCACATATCTCACATTTACGATTATAAACTGAGACGTCTACTTCCCTGCCTGTGATGGTGATCCATGGATTAACACGTCTTCTATAATTTTCATTATAAATCATTCTGGATTAGAGCATCATCCAACTCTCTGAGGTGTAAAACACATTTCCAGAGTGTGCTGTGTACACTAAACAATTTAAAAAGGTGCGGCACTTGAGCCTGAGCTTATCGTGGTTTTGCCAGACAACTTTAACATCCTTCAGATCTGGCAAAATCAGAATCAGTATTTCTTCATTTCCTAAGGGCAATTTGGTTGCAGACATTTCATACAAAGACGGAGAAATGGTTCAAACAAGATGTTCTTAAGTGCATTTTTAAGTGAGCGTAAATTGAAATCACTTACACTGAAGCATTCAAACTTCTGCGTTTATGTACATTTCCTTGACTTCCTGCATGCAAATATCCTCCAGTGATCCACCAATCCCAGCATAGAACCTCACTCTTACTTGATGCCAAGTTCAGACTCTTGTGCAGATGCAGGAAATCTACACAAAGACACGTCTGAACCCTAAATACGTGTCAAATCGTGTCATTTTATATGCAGATGATACTCTCGTTTAAGTGGAACCTTCTCATGTAAGTAACTTTAAGGGGAAGAACTTAGGGCCGCTTTGACTCCACTGACCAAAAAATACACTTATTAGCCTTTAATTTATCAACAACTCAAGCCGACAATGAGACGCACACAGACCCAACTTTTCCTGCTTATTCCGTTTGTCTTTTTTTGTCCGCTGAGTCTAGTGTTCTCACTTCAACACAACTTTACATACTGCACCTTTGATTGCAGAATTGGGAAAAAAAACCCTCAGGCATCACATGAAATCAAATAAAAAACTCAGAGGGTTCCTGTTGATGCTGAGCCCTGTTTGATCCTGAAAACTTAAAAAGGAGGAATGGATGAGAACGATCTGTGATGTCTGTACTCAGGACCGGCCTGATACCAAATCAAACACACCTGCTTCACATCAGTTACACCATGACACTGATCCACTTCTTCTACATGTGAAGGTAACTCCGTCTCCAGGTCGTAGAAAACACATAAATCAAGATGAATGTCCAATGTGGAGCTGCATGCATGGTTAGGAAGAGGAAAAACTGAAATCCATTTTTTTTTTTCGAGGTCACAGGAGATTTGCATCCTCACAGTCCAGGAGGTGTGTTTATTCCAGAAGACGCTGCTTGGCGTCAAGAAACCACAGCGTCATTCAGTCCATCAGCATGTTTGTGGCACCACGAAAGCTCCTTCATGTCGGTGCAGCGACTCACTTGAGGGTGAGGCGCTGCTGGTTTGAACTGGACTTTAATGATCGGCTGAGTTACACTTTCATAATCCTGGGTGAAAAGAAGCATGACAGAAAACAGTGGTTTGTAAGTGGATGCATAATCACTTAAAAATGAAAATTATGAGCATTGAAAGGTAACAGGTACGCTAAAAGTTAATTACACCTGCTGCAACTCCATTATTGCAATTTTTTTTAAATTAGTAATAAAACTTTACACTTTAATTTTTAGAAAAATTGGACAGTATGTATTATAGCATTCTATGACCAAAACTAACTACTAATATGCTCTGTTTCCTTTATTTTACAGCACTGCATTGTTCAACAGTTAACAGCATTAGTGTTGGAAGCTTCTTTCTTCTTTGATTTTTTGCATGTTGTACATTTTTCTTTGTTGTTTCTAACTTTTGTTTGTTTCTGATGCTGCTGTCAAATATGTCTCAAGATCAAAATCCCTAATCTCGGCTGAAAGGTGAAAGACTGAGAGATTAGATGTCTTACTGGTTGTTTTTCTTGTTTCCTTGTGCGTTGACAGCAGACAACACATAAGGAAAGGCCGGTGAGGCTCAGCACCACTGTGACGATGACGGCCACAATCCAGGCAGTCGGCCTCGACACCTCACCTGTCAGGAGCAAGCAACACAACACAGCACAGAGGTCACTGAGGTGTTTAAAAGAAAACAGAAAAAAAACTGCAGCGTCACTGCATCCAGTAAAAATCGCCTGAGCGAGCTGCGAGTGTTTTCTCACCTTTACCGTCCGGCTTTTCCTTCTCATCCGGATTCACTGTGGTGATTTTCTCAGCAGGAGTTGGTGGCAATGGCTCTGGAAAAAAAAAAGAATATTTCTGAATTATTAACACTGCCATAAAAACAAGAAAGGTAACAAAACTGCAAAACTTCTACAAGAGCCTCAACAATAATCCAAAATGTTAGAATGATTATTTTAAATTGTGATTTATTCCCCTCTCTCTAAAATGGATATACTGTGTGGCATTGAGGGACAGAGTTTATTTTTGCAAGAACAAGTATTTGTATAAGAACCTTTATGTAATTTTCAATATTTAAAATGTTCAATTACCATATATTATATTCAATTACCATATAATTAGAAATAATTAATGTGCTAATGGTAATACTGGTAATAATGGTAATAAAAATTTAATGAGGTGCTGGGGTTCCCCTCTCTTTGTTTTCCGCCCCGGCCTGTTAGATATCTGGCCCTGTGCTCCTGCTCGGTCTGAAACAGAAACTGATTTACCAACAACAACAAGCTGCACGAGCGCCTCCTTCACGCGGTTCTTCAGTTTGGGGATGAAGCATTGGTATTTCCCCGCGTCCTGCAGCGTCACGTTGGTCAGTTTGAGCGCCATGTCGCCGCGGACCAGGCCCCGCCTGGACAGCAGCGTCCTGCCCGAGTACCGCACGTTCTTCATGAGCGCGTCCTCCTGTCCGTGGCGGTAGAGGTGGACGTATTTCCTGCGGTTGAGTTTGTCTCGGGGGTCAGGCGGCAGGTCGGCTCTGGTCCACTCCACCGTTAGGCGCCGCACGTCCAGCCCAGGCTCCAGGTGGCAGGGCAGGGTGACGTCATCGCCCACCATCGCCGCTATTGGCCGAGTGGAGCCGATCACCTGGAACTCACCTGGGAAACAACACAAAGACATAAAAATGATCAAAAACCACAGACTGGAATCTACTTCACTGTACTACAAAAAGTGGTGATGATGAAAACTTTGAAATATTGAATTTTCACATGCAATTAATTAAAATAAAGTGACAGAAGACTATACAATAAGTCAATAATTCAATGGGTGTATGTTTACATATTCTCAAGTCCTTATTTCTGTATATATTGTTGTAATATTATTGTTGGACTAATGTTTGTATTTTTACCTAATGCGCTTTTGTGATTTTTCTAATGCATCTGTTTTAATTTCTCATTTACTATTTCTTGTAATTTCACTTATGCTCAGGGGTGGACTGGCCATCGGGCACACCGGGCATTTGCCCGGTGGGCCGATGTGCTAAGTGGGCCGACAGTCCCCCGACACTTTTTTTTTTTTTTTTTAAATTATTATTATTATTATTTAAATAGCTGACCGTAAGATCAGTAGATCAGTGGCCCGATTGACACTGGGCTGGCCCAATCACATTGCTAAACAACCCCTTTTGCGTAGTTTGGTCCCGCCTGCATAATGATTTCATAATGATAAAGTCATTGCAAGAGTTTGTTTACTCAGCACCGGGCCGGTCCCTGAGACACGCTGCTCTGCGGCCCATTGGTTATTTGTCTTCACTGACACGGGGCTGGCCCAATCATATCACGAGCCTGTGGCTCGGTGCACCGGTGTGCAGTGCAACGCGAGTCGAACGTTATCTCATAGGATCTACTGAGATGGAGAGGAAACGCAAAAGTGGCGCAGAGAAACTGCGAGAAAGAAAGCGGCTGTCAATTTTCAAACCGATCGAACTTTTTCGCTTTTTCGTAATTTATCAATATGAATGAACAACAAGCCCAAACAATGCCAGAGCAACACAATTCCCGATGGTAGAGCGGATAGTGCCCCCCGTCTGCCATGCAGGAGCAGAGGTCGCGTTAACCGAATATTTTCCGTCATTGACGGTTTTTTTTAAACGGTGACGGAAAAATCTGAAGGCCATCTGTCATTTTGACAGATTGCAGTTCACACCCCTGACCACTTGGTGGCAATGACAGAGCTGATAGCAGTCCGGTGCGGTGCCAGTTCTCCGGCTTACCGGTGTGACTGCGAAAAAAAAATCTGGGTTCTCCCAGCTTTATCTAACAGACATATCTCTGGATCCAATAGAAGTGCAGCTTTCGTTCTCAACCACACTAACAATAGGCCTCCTAGCCAATCAGAAGTAGGGCGGGGGCGGGACTTGGGTGTTGACAGTGAGGCGCTCCATGTACCGTCCAAAGTGAGCCTCGTCAGCCTTCAGTGACGCACTGCAGCCCACAGGATGGACTGCAGGTTAATGAAGCCCGGGGAAGACAGCAAAGACATCTCTTAAACCGATGATGTCGGCGCCGACAGGATTCGGCATGCCTACTTTACATATCGATATCTCCTAGACCGTTTATGACATACAGAAACTTAAAAAAACATCTAAAACCGGAGAAACGGAGCTTTGCGCCTATATACAGTGCCATCACGGTAACTCCTTTGGACTACTGACACTTCAACCGTCCAATCACAGAAGAGTCCTGAACCAATGGTGCGACCGAAAAAAAATGAGACGGTTTCTGAGAGCAGAGAACCGGAGCTTTCCGATGGTGTGCGAAATCACTCAGTCATTGCACAATTCTGACAATTCTACAACCATAGAAAGCAAAATAAATCAAGGCGGATTTAGTTTAATTGCAGGGTTAATAAGAATAAATGGCGATGGGCTTGGAATGGCAATAGATAGTTACAAGATAGTTAATATTTCAAATAATGTATATATGTTATATGATTAAATTTGCCGCATTCAAAACGTCGCGGCAGTTGAGTGGCAGAAGTTTCTTTAAAAAGATATGGTTTGGATTTTCTGTTCAGCTAACTTTGGACTGAATATTAATTAAAAATGAATGAAAATGAAATGCTATTGAATATGTCCTTATCATTTAAAAAATTAAAGTGACTGGTAAAAATAGATCATGACGGGATTTTTACAACCCTGTCAGTCAAAATGACAGACAACGAAAAAGTGTAGCGCGACCTCTGTGCAGGAGATCTTGGGTTGCACTTACTGATCTGAAATAGATGCCCAAAAGGTGTTGGCCAGTTGTGGCCTGTTCAATAAAATAAAAAAGTTCAATTCCTATTCATCTATTGTATTTCATTGTTCCACTATAGTACTATAGGCCAGTATGATTGGGGCAGCCAAGTAATTTGACATATTTGAACAATTTTTTAAAAAAGTAACGTAATAGTTACTTTTCCTGGTAATTAATTACTTTTTAGTAGAAGTAACTAGTAACTATAATTAATTACTTTTTCAAAGTAACGTGCCCAACACTGCTGATGACAGCTAACTAATTGCATGGCATTATGGCTTTAAAGAGTTGCACAGTTGGTATACACATTTAAGAGAGCAAAAAGACCGGAAAGGTGTGCGTTATCGAATGTGGTGGGCCGGTCTGGTCCAAAATGCCCGGGCCGATTTTTTGTCCCAGTCCGCCCCTGCTTATGCTTATATATAATTTTTTTTTTCTCTTGAGAATTTCAGCAGCTCCAACTGACCTGATTTCTGCTTGGGGATCAATAAAGTATTTCTGAATCTGAATCTTTTACTTTGAAAAGCTGTAACTTGCTGTAAAACATGCCTGCAGTGTGTGTTCTGCTCTGTAAATGTGTCCAGGCATGTTCATGAAGAGGGAATCCCTCGTCATGTGACCGGCCGGCAGTCACATGACACACAAACAATCGATCCCTGCGTTCCAAATCGCATACTTATACTTTTTACTTTTAGTATGTACTGCAGCTGCCCTTACAAAGTATGTAGTTTAGTATGACATATGCATTCTAATTCTTTTTTTCCCCTACTAAATAGTATGGTAGTATGAGTATTGGAACGCAGGGAATGTCTGTCATTGGCTGCTTTTATGTTGCCTTCAAGGCCACCTGGGAACTCCCAAGTCCCGTCAGGAAAAGTACTGTGGAGCAGCTGCACCAGTGGGAACTCCGACTGAGAAATTCAGGTGGGATATCTGAAGCCCCAGTCCCAGTCCTCAGTCCCAGTTCCTGCCTGGCAGCAAAAACCTGTTGCCAGGTGAAAACTGTAGCACACACAAACTGTAAAGACCCAAATAAAACTTTTCCCTTTCTGCACCAATTTTGTTTTTCCAATCCAGCTGAAAAATGTGGGTTACATGCTGAAAACACAAAATGACCAAGTTGAGCTCTCAGACACGACCAGCGTGGGACGTTGAAACTGGGCCCCTCCCAGCTCCCAGGACGTCCCGAATGCGATGTACGAGGTAAGAAGAGGTAAGGGTTAATGACGGAAGCAATTCAAATGTAAATAATTTCAAGTTTGGGCGCGCTGAGCCGGTGCCAGCAGTCGCCCACAGAACGCTGAAGCTTTAATCACCACAATAAAGTCCCTTCTCAGCGCTTCAGGTCACTGTGTTCAGTTAATTACACAAATTAAAATTCCTCTTCAGCTCATTATTAATTCACCACAAAGAAGCCTGGCTTGTTCTGATGTCCACTGTGGCGTTTTTCAAGTTTATCACCATCACCATCGTCCCAGACACACATGTTGGAGCTATTTTAGCCGTTTTAGGAATTTTAGTAGAGGACAGTAGAGGAACACGATCATTTTCATAGATTCTGTGTTAGAGTAACATTATCCGAGGAGTTTGACTCACCTTCAGCTCGAGCTGAACACAGAAGTAAGACCAGACAGGTGAGGCTCTGTGTTAAAATCCAGAGTGAGGAAGAAGAAGAAGATGATGAAGAAGAAGAAGCAGAAGAAAAAGAAGAAGAAGAAGAAGAGTCGCCAATCCTCAAAAAGTTCATCTGTCAGCAAAAGCCGGAATGCGAGACGTGAATCAGAGCGTCTTCCTCCTCCTGCTCTGTGTGGCAGACAGCAGCTGGGACACACCGCTTTTATTGTTCCACCTCAACACGCTTCGACACCCCGCCCACATTCCAGACAGACAGGTGTGTGTGTGTGTGACCCGGCCACCAACGCTTATCTTTATTTTCCCATTATGTAATGGCATGTAAAGTAGTCATTCAGGTTCCTTTGGAAAAAATGACTTCACCACCAACAGCACTCAACACTCTAACCCAGTTTCACCTAATTTTTGTTTTTCTGTTTTGTGAAGCCATAACAACAACAACAACAACAACAACGACAACAACAACAACAACAACAACAACAACAAAACAAATCACCTCAGCACTACTATATCCGTAGTTTCAGCTCACATTGTTCCCTGAACACACATGGTCCTTCATGTCAATATTAATCGCCTTAATTCTATTTA
Organism: Myripristis murdjan; assembly: GCF_902150065.1. Classification (NCBI taxonomy): domain Eukaryota; kingdom Metazoa; phylum Chordata; class Actinopteri; order Holocentriformes; family Holocentridae; genus Myripristis; species Myripristis murdjan. Next base: position 4,431,881 of record NC_043997.1, read on the forward strand.
TGTTTGCTTAAGTCAATGTCAAAACATTCTTGATCCAAGCAAAAATGAACTAAGCAGGATTGGGCAGATTTGGAAAACAAGATTTTTTAGCGCTTAAGATGCAACTAAATGACGTGTAACACTCTCACACTGTGTGTGTGTGTGTGTGTGTGTGTGTGTGTGTGTGTGTTGTTGTTGTAAAGCTGCTTTCAGATTCAAAATGAACCATCATCAACAACAGGAAGCCCTAAAGCATGAGACGTTATTTTTAAAGTTGATATGAAGTATGTAAGCATGATACCTACAACATTACGACCCTCCTCCCTCTCGTTTGTCCCTTTCCACCCGTCTGACTTGGAAACAACTCGGTGATAAAACTGCCTCTTCACCTTCTGATTTCAAGTTCATTTGTCGCAGCATTTCCTTTTCTTGGTGCTTAACCAGAAGCAGCTGTTGTGGCCACCAAAGTTCACCAAAGACAAGCTTATGGATGGAGATTTGTTGAAGTCATTGTCATTGTAAATCATTGTAGTGCATTACCGCCACCTACTGGACACTTTGTTCACTCCCACTCCCAGACCCAGACCCCGAGCTGAAGCAGATCCCTCCCTCCCTGAGTAAATGTCCCAGCTCGTCCCCAGAAACGTCCACTACCTTCAACAATCAAGATGTTTCATCCAGAAACATCTTCATCCTCTCTGATTTCCTCTGTATTTTATCATTTTCCTCGGATCTCCTAAGAGCTTCGGTGTAAAATAATCCCTCTTCTTCTCTGATTTTTTTTCACTTTCACCTCTTTAACCTGTTTCGGACGTAGTGCTTCTTCTTTACAGGTTCTCCATCTTCCTTCCCTCATCAACCACGTCCTCTGTCTCTTTACGTCCTCGCCCTGTAACTCTTAAGATCCAGGTCCATGCTTTCAGGTGATTCCCCTTCAAAAGTCGAGCACACCGAACTCCTGTCCTCCTCCTCCTCCTCCTCCTCTGCTCTGACTCGTCTCGGCCTTCTTGCTTCCCACACACCTTCAACCTCCAGAAATGTTACTTACTACCCCGCTCCTCTTCACCTCTGACCCGAGTGGAAAGCTTCCCACGCAGCTGGTGGTCCTCAGATATTTGAATCTTCAGGCCTTTCTCTCCTTTTTTTGGCATCTCCTGGCCATGCACTAGCAGGTGAATTTGCTCTGTTGCCCTCAGGTCGTCGCCGATCAAAATCTTTTATTGTTTCGGCCATCCGTCTCTCAAATTCGTCATGACGCACTTTATTGACATCTTACGGGCCTTAACTTTGTCACTTTTCTATCTAATGTTTCCTGATTCCACGGGATTCCCAGCGTCTTTGTGTTTTTTTTTTTTTTTTTATTCTATGTGTTATTGTATGGGCTGTGTTCACATGTTGTCTTCCTCTCTCTCTCTCTGACACTTTGACACAGATTCACTCATAAACATCCCACGTGTGGTTTTCCTGGCTGATCTGAATCTCTGCAGGTTTTTTAAGCGACAAACTTTCCGACCACATGTGGGCTTGTGTCACAGGATGTCCACAAAGTCTCTTTACCATTTAAAAAAAAATCTATCACAAAAGCACTCGATGAGATATGTTCATCAGATTTGTTCTATGTCCTCAGTGGTTATGAAAGCTTTTAATGACATTGCATTTGTGTATTTCAGGTTGACCACAGACCAATGGATTCCCAATTCCCCGGCCACCTCGTTCAGCAGATGTCACTCCCCTGGACTTCTTTCAATGGTTCTGTTAAAGTTATAATGTACCAAACAAAGATATGGGACGTCAACGACCTGAAGCAAAAGGTCACTGATGCCATTGCCCCCATTGATGAGGCTCTGCTACAACCAACATGGCAAGAAATTAAAGAGTACCGTCTTGATGTGCTTCGTGCAACTAATGATGCCCATATAAAAAAAAACTTCAATATCTACTCCTCATTTTGTAATAATTTCCACAGATTTATCGATTCATTCAAGGGACTTTATGGACACCCTGAATTTCACTTTTCCTCTTTCTCCTCGGCCTCAAACTGATTTCTCAGGTTGACTTTCGCTGTCTGGCTCCTGCTCCGGTGTTGATTTCCTGTAAAAACCAGCTCCAGCTCCAGCCAGCCGCTGATCCGTCTCTTTTTAGCAGCTGCTCAAACGGCGAACGACAACATCCAGTTCACCATGGACGTTTGTCCGTCATGGTTTGGGGTGTTGTTGTCTAAGTTTGATTGCATTTTTCATCGTTCGAGTGTCAGTCATCATTCACAGTCAGTCCTGTATCCCCGCTCAGAGCATCTGGAAATGTGAGTCATTTACGTCCTCTTGATGGGCAGGGTAGTCTCCAGAGAAGAATATCCGATATGACCCGATCTTTTGCTCGGTAGCGATGTCCAGCAAAGCGGAGTCTTCTTTGTGCAAGAACAACTGAGACGTGAGAAACGCCGCCAAAAAATCTGAGCTCTGTTGGGACGGTTCCTCAGTGGAAATCAGACCCACTTTGTGTCCAAGTCATGAGAGTAGCCCACAAAACAAAAAAAGCACAAGAGGGGAAACACAGAATGCTGACACATCCGGTGCAATGAGCTTTTGAGTCTCGCCGAGGCTGTCAGGGGATGGCAGGAAGCTGTGGTCTCTGATTGCGACTGAGTGTGTGTCCCACCTCCTGCAGGCGAGTCACTCAGCAGCAGCTCAACATGGAGATAACAGCACTGTGCATGGTGGTGGGTGAGTGCTGTGTCTGTTTGTCTGTGTGTCAGATAGATGGATAAGATTGTCAGTATTTATTTGGCCGCCGCGCCGCATTTCCAGGTCCTATCTGTGCTCGTTGGCTGAGGGAAGATGCTCGTCTGTTTTCACGCCAGCTCTCGTACGACACGGCGTCGACAGACCGGCAGCCAAACAGCAAACCTGCAGTCACCGCGCTCAAACCCACTCTGCTGGCCTCGTCACCTCTAACCAAAGCCTATTTTTTTTTTTTTTTTCAGAAAATTTGCTTAAAAGTAGGTTGATGAGTCCACCCGGCGGTGTGTCTCACGTCTCGGTTTGACACATCTAGAGGACAAAACGCTCGGTAAACAAGAACCAGAGACAAATAAAACAAAAAAAAACAAACAAACAAAAAAACACCAACAATAACAAGGGCCGGAAACTTGACAATGTTGTCGTGAGATTTAGTGAGTTTTCAACCCCGCCAGTGACTTCTTCCTCAAAAGTGACTGGAGGCTTTTTCCTTTGCATTTCCAAACTTTATGGTGGGAAGGGCCAAAGGCAGCGGTTTGTAAAGCTGGCAAAAAGCAGGCAAATCGTGTTTTTGTCTGTGTTCATGTGGCCTTTTCAAGCATCATGGCATCCCAAACATCTGACTTGTTCATGTCTCTCAAACAAAAAGCTGATAGAACTATAAAGCTGTGAACGGCAGAAACACACAGCATCTGTTTGAATTTAATGTTGCTGCTCAGAATGTGAACACACCACCGTCACCTTTAACATCCCGTTTCCTGTCTGTCTTTGAGCTCGTCTCTCTCTTTGTCTGTTTGTCTTCCAGCGTCTCTGAGAGTCGTTCCCAACAGATCTCAGTTCTTTGTGTACGAGTCCGTCTCTCTGAGCTGTGAGGAGCAGGGAAGCTCCTCTGGATGGAGACTTGAGAGGAACATTACAATCCCCACGACGGAAAGCCTACAGAACCTGACAGAGTTTGGAGAAGGAAATGAATCCCATCGTCAATTCCATGACCTGTACCCATCAGACACCGGGGTGTACTGGTGTGAGTCTGGATCGGGACGGTGCAGCGACGCCGTCAAGATCACTGTGACCAGTGAGTAGATTATCATCCTGCTGTCCTTTGTATTGCTCAGCATGTCGGATGCATGATTCACTTTTTTTAAAAAATCCACTGTCACTGCAATTTCTGCTCATTTTCTGTGTTCACGTGCATCACTACGTCTTTAAATCATCTTTAAAACACAATAAACAGCAGATAAAGCACTTAGTCATGTGATTTTAATTAATTAGAGGTAATACTGGCCCACTGCACTGTGGGTTTATAATCCTGTGGAGGCTGTGAGATTACAGGCTCTACATAAACTTGAGTTTTCAAGTCAAGAGTCAAGTCAAGAGAGGTTTATTGTCATTTCCACATACATAGAGACGAAATAGAGTACTCGGGGTTCAGTAGCAGCTGGATAGGTAGAAAGGTAGAAAATAAATAAAAGTGACACTGTTCTAATAAATAGTGCAAAGGTATAGCAGCAGCAGCAGAGGTAGATTGCAAATGAGTTGCACATTGTATTGCATGTGTGTTTGTATTGCACATTGTATTGCACATTTACGAGTGTCCATGTTGTCGCCAGACCGATGGTGTATTGTTGAGCAGCCTCACTGCATCCTGTGATTGACAGGAGGTGCTCCTCACAGTGCAGCACAAATATCAGGAAATGTGACGCCCTTATTGTCGTGGCTAAATCATTAAAAAAGCCAACATGTTTTAGCATTGGTTTAGTTTACGTATTTATTTGGGAGAGAAATACAGAAATCAGAGAGGCATAAAGTGGCACAAAAGGCGTCGTAGGTGGATAAGAACGAGTTTGGCTTTAAAGCTGCACCTCAAACCGTCTCCTCGTACTCCTGCCTGATGGAAACTGTGTGACTGTGCAGCTGGTTCTGTGATCCTGGAGAGTCCTGTCCTTCCTGTGACGGGGGGAAGTGATGTCACTCTGCGTTGTAAAACCAAGACGACTCCCTCCAGTCTCACAGCTGATTTCTATAAAGATGGCTTCCTCTTCGGGAGCAGCTCCACAGGAGAGATGACCCTCCACAGCGTCTCCACGTCTGATGAAGGTTTCTACAAGTGCAGCGTCTCTGACTCTGGAGAATCACCAGAGAGCTGGCTGGCTGTCACAGGTCCTTATTCTTTATTCTTTATGCTCCTTTTTAAAACATTAGTGAAACACCTGGTGAAACCTGCATCCTCGTATTCACTCTGACTCTGGCTTTGTGTGATTAGTTGTGTGAGCAAATGATAAGGAATGTAAATAAGTATTTAAAATTATTTTTGTTGCACTTGTGCACAAACATAAGACACAAAGTGCTTGACAAGGGCATTATACAACATATATTAACATGTATAAAAAGCTGAAAAGACAGAACATATGAAGAACACGGTGCTAAAAAACAATACAAATGGAGAACATTGCATAAAAATACAGAAAAGTACACTATAGGTGCAGTCAGTAGAAAATAGATTATTAAGGTATACAATGAAAATGATTAGGAATAAGTAATAGGTTTTTTTTTAAGGTGAGTTTAAATTGTCATGATGTGAGAAATGTTCACTCAGTGCAATCTGAAGGAAAGTCAGATTAAAGTCCTAATCCCTCAGTGGAGGCCGGGACAAACACAACTAGCAGCGGTCAGCAGGGTTTGGACTTTGGGACTGATGATGTTTTATTGTGAAATTTAAGGTGCTGCTGCTCGTTTTGGCCAGCAACAGGAAAACAGGATTTTTCAAATTTAGGGACGCACCAAATTGATAGCACGGCCACTGCAAACACTTCACATTTAGTCTGAATGAACACACCTGCATAGAAATACTACAGGTGGGAATGTGTGTGTGTGTGTGTTAGAGTGCACATCGGGCCGACCCGAACCGACAGGCATTAGTGTCCAAACCCGACCCGAACCCCAGATTTTGCTCGTCCTCCATCACTAGGTTCTGTTTACAACCTGAAATATCCTACGTGCTGCCTTCAGTGTTGTCACGTAAACTCCAGCACTGTACAGGAAGTTGCCCAGAACAGACAGCAGGTCCATCATTTCTCACTAAAATAACACCAAAATGAACAAACCCGAACATAATTTCTAAATATTTGTCTGAATCCGTCCAGTCCCATCCGGTCCTGACAGGCCGGGGTTGAGTATCGGTAGTATCTGGCCAATATCTGATTATTGAATTACTTTTGAATTGGTGCATCCCTATATTTTTTTTTTTATTGCCGGCAAGATAAAGCTCAACAACAACAACAACAACAACAACAATAATAATAATAATAATATGCTGACAATCTCTACAATGTTTACCCAAAGGAGCACAACAGAGTTTAAAGTCTGTACCTCCCACTCCAATATAAATGAATTCACCACAGCATGGTGTTATCTGATCTCTTTAAACGGCCACTTCCTGTCTTTAATATGAGCCCCGTCTACCAGTCTGTAATCTTAATAAAAAAATCAGGTCAGGATGAGGCTGTAACTCTTCTAACAGTTTAACACTGAAGACCAGTGGGGCTATAGCGTGCTCTGTATATTAAATAAACTAAAATATCAGTTTATTTTGTTTTAAAACCCAAAGCGGAGAGCAGAGCGAGCTTCTCAGTAAAAACAGCGGAAACGAGCGGCTCACAGTCCAGGCGGTGACATTTTAGTGTCGGGCGCCACAGGGCACAAACAAAACAAACTGAACGGAAGAGAAAGACCTGCAGACCTTTAACACCAGGGACCCCCCCGCCCACGCCACACACACACACACACACACACACACACACACACACACACTCACACACACACACACACTCACTTGGGCTGCTGGCTGTTTGTTTCGAGGCCAAACTGTGGTTTCCCTCTGCTGCAGTTTCAGCTCCTGAGCGGCGGCACAGCGACGAGAGCCTCCTGCGCGTCCTGCTTCCTGTGGTGGGCGTCTGCCTGGTGATGACCTTCGCACCGCTGCTGCTGCTGCTGCTGCTGAGGCGGCGTCGGCGGGGTTTCTGCTTGACTCGCAAAGGTGAGAGGCCGCAAGGTGATGCTGCTGCTGCCAAAGTCTTCCTGTTTACACTGTTTTTTGTTGTTTATGCTGTTGAAAACTGATGGGAACGTCAGGTTGTTGTTTTGTCCTTGTTTGTGATGACCTTATGTGATTTTGGGTTGTTGTTTTTGTTGACAACAATCTGAGTGACTGAGTGACTTGAGAGCCATCACTCCTTTAACAGAGTGATGGCTGATGGGGATCCTAATAAACTAATAAACACAACGGCAAGGTGATGTTTCAAAAAGTAGCAGCTACTTCGCGGAAAATGTCATTTCTAAATTTTTAAGCATCGTCATTGTTTTGACCTTTAATCCTTCGAAACCTCAGCAAATTCACTTGATTTTGTTCAAAAACACAAGATAAAAGGTTCGCAAATTAGAAAAAAATAAAAATTTTTAATTTTTTAAAAATTCTCAAAATTAGCAACAACAAAAATTGCTAAAAATTAAAAAAAGGAGAGAATCTTTTTATTTTAAAAAGATTTTAAAATAAATGTATTTATTGTTCAGTTTGTTTTAGAGAATAATAAGTTATACAAATTTTAATAAAAAAGAAAAAAGTAAAACCTTTCCAAATAAGACCATCCATGGCCTCGAGGGTTTGTAAAGGGTTCGTAGAAAAATTCTACCACTTTACCAGACGTGGACACAGACGCCTCTGAAACAACGGCATCACCATGACATCAACACAACACAACACAAAGCACAAAGCACAAAGAACAGAGGCTTTAAGGAAGGCAAAGGAATGTAAAAACTGAAAAGACTCTCCAGCGGTCTGGGCCAGATACGGACACTGAAAACACGTTTGTTTGTGTTAGAAGTGGCCCAACCCAGGTTACATCACCACCCACCCACACGCAGCGCACTGAGACTCCACCTGTCGAGTTTTCTTGGGTGCAGAAACGTAGAGAATCTAGCATACTGCTGCCGTTTGCTTCCCGACTTCCTGAGAGAGAAAATCCAGAGATCAGTGATGTTCCTGGGATCGCTGGGGGTTACGGGTCTTTTAACATCAGACCTCTTCACCCAGGTGACCCAACCGGGGTTGATCATGTCCCGGCCTGCATCCCAGCAGCAACGAGCCATGGTTCTCCAAGCCCAGCGTGGGGCTTCCCCTCATGGGCCTCCTCCACATGTCCTTCCCAAGGCACCGAGGTCCCTCATGGTCACGTGCTGCCAGCCCGGGCTGAGCAGAGCTCACCCGGCCTCCAGCTTTGTGGAAAGGGAAGGATGGAATTGACTAGATTTTGCTGGAAATTCAAGATGAAACAACACATTTGATCACCTGTTACGCACCAGCTAACATGAGTATTCAGCCACTTCCTGACTGATGTTACTGTCTGACAGCGTTACATGATCTGATGGGAAAGACGCAAACTGATTCTGAAATATCAACACATCTTGGACTTGTTTGTTCTTAAGTCCACCAGCTGAAGCCTGGAGGTGAAACCCTCTGGCTGTGCTGAAGCTTGCAGAGAACGTTAGCAGGGTAACGTTAGCAGGGTAATGTTAGCAGAGGAACGCCAGCAAGGTAATGTTAGCAGGGTAACGTTAGCAAAGGACCGTTAGCAGGGTAATGTTAGCAGAGGACCGTTAGTAGGGTAATGTTAGCAGTGTAACACTTGCAGGGAACATTAGCAGGGTAATGTTAGCAGCGTAATGTTAGCGGAGGAATGTTAGCAGAGGATCATTAGAAGGGTAATGTTAGCAGAGGATCATTAGCAGGGTAACACTAGCAGAATAGCATTAGCAGAGGAATGTTAGTAGAGGAAAGTTAGCAGGGTATTGTTAGCGGGGTAACGTTAGCAGAGGAACATTAGCAGGGTAACGTTATCAGGGTAATGTTAGTAGGGTATTATTAACAGGGTAACGTTAGCAGGGTAACATTAGCAGAGGAACATTAGCAGAGGAACATTAGCAGGGTAACGTTAGCAGAGGAACATTAGCAGGGTAACGTTAGCAGGGTAACATTAGCAGGGTAACGTTAGCAGAGGAACATTAGCAGGGTAACATTAGCAGGGTAACGTTAGCAGGGTAACATTAGCAGAGGAACATTAGCAGGGTAACATTAGTTGGGTAACGTTGGCAGGGTAACATTAGCAGGGTAACGTTAGCAGGGTAGCATTAGCAGGGTAATGTTAGCAGGGTAACATTAGCAGAGGAACATTAGCAGGGTAACATTAGCTGGGTAACGTTGGCAGGGTAACATTAGCTGGGTAACATTGGCAGGGTAACATTAGCTGGGTAACGTTGGCAGGGTAACATTAGCTGGGTAACATTGGCAGGGTAACATTAGCTGGGTAACGTTAGCAGGGTAACGTTAGCAGAGGAACATTAGCAGGGTAACATTAGCAGGGTAACGTTAGCAGGGTAACATTAGCAGAGGAACATTAGCAGGGTAACATTAGCTGGGTAACATTGGCAGGGTAACATTAGCTGGGTAACGTTAGCAGGGTAACATCTGTGATGTTCTGCTCAGTGGAACACAGAGTTTAACTCCAAGCTTTAGCAGGTAGTATTTTTTAAAAAATGTGTTTGTTTGTTCATATTTCAGAATAATTTGTGTCTTACGCATCGTGTCATGTAAATCGAACAGCAGCACTGTTTGATTCTAACATTAGCTGCTGTCTAACGGTAGCTAACAGGTGATCAAATCTGTTCTTTTACCCTGAAATATGACCTGATATTCCTTCAGGTTTTTACGATCCATTGTTTTCTCAGCTGCTGGTCAGTCAGGACGCAGTGAAACAACGCCATCTGTCCGATTCTTGGAGCGTCCCACCCTGGGTGTGGCGGCGGACGCTGCCGTGTGAACGCCGTGCATCGCTCCACTGAGAACAAATAGCATCTCCAAAAAAGCCATTCAGTATCATGAATAAATCACAGCCCAACTGAACGGTGGACTGATTTGTTTTTGTACGGACGGCTGAGAGGAAACCCCTGAAGTCTTTCTGCGATTCTTCTCCACTGAAGCAGCTCCAGGTTTTGTTTGGTTTCTGGTCGGTCTGGTTCCTGGCAGCACAGCTGACATCCTGATTAATGGACAAGAAAACTAAAAGTGTTTTTCATTTTCCAACCTCTCCCAGGTCACACAGGGCTTTAAATTTATTCTGACCATTTCTGTTTGTATTTTTCAAATCGTTTTGTTATAATTTCACTATTTGACTATTTGAAATATTTTGACAATAATATTCTAACGCTGTTGACAGTCACATTGTGCTGCACATTTTGCTCGCTCACCAAACCTCAGGATGTGTTGTCGTGTCTCAGGTTTTGGAGATGCCAGACGATGTGATTTCTGTCTTCCCACCGAGGCTAGAGTCTTAACCCTCCTGTTATGTTCACATTTTTGAACATCCTTTATGTTTGGAGTCAATTTGACCCCTGCAGTTTAAACTTTCACAAAATTATTATAACTAAAATTGTTACCAAAGTTTATGTGTCAGGTACTTTATGTTTCTTTGCTGACGACCTAAATAGTCCTTTAAATAAAACATAATCCCCCCCACCCCCACTTATACATCCAGTATTCGTATTACTCGACAATGGAAAAATATTCAAGTCACCATAAAATCTCACTGACTGACCTAAAATTGGAAAGAAATATTAATTGTTGGTGTTTTAATGGCTTTATATTATTTCTAAGTACAGATTTGTGTTATTTATAACCAATACGTTACAAAGTGTGTACAGGACATTGGAAACATATCATCATGTGAATTTCATGTTTACCCGGTAGAACCCATTACATTAGGAAAACTCATTAAATATGAAGCAAAAAAATGATGTTAATTGTTTATTTAGAGACATTAAACACTGAGTGGGGTCAAATTATTATCTGACAAATGGCTTCCTTCTGTTTTTAATCACATAATTTCTTTATCAGCCAAAACATTTTTCCTCAAGGCAAATAAATGTTCAGCCTGTGTGGTGGAGCTGAAGTTTGCAGTTTCCGCTCAGTTTGGTTTGATTCCTGGTGATTTTAGCTGCGGCCCTGTGGGCTCCAGCTGCTGTCTGACTGTCAGGTGTGTTGTGCTGCAGCCGGAGCCGAGCCTGCAGACGTGATCTACGCCGACATCAGCATCACGGAGGAGGTGCAGCCCAAGAGAGAGACAGGTACACGAACCAAACACACACCTGACAACTAACAGTGAAGCTCTGCTGAACATTTCAACCAGTAAAACCTCCACAAACCTCTAAACATCCTCTCTCATCCACCTGTCCCTTCAAAATAAAAGCGTGTCTCTCTCCCAAATTGACAGTCCATGTCATCGGCTCTTTAACCCTAAACCCAAACCCTGACCAGCCTCTTGAACTCTGAATCTTCCTCTTAATTTTCCCCCAAAGTGGCTTCAAAGTCAGAACAAAACATTTTTTTCCATGCAGCAGCACAGAGTCTCCTCCATGTTGTGTCTGTGGCTGCAGAATCACATCAACTAGAGAAGATCTGCATGTCCCGAGCATCATTTCATGGTCTGCACAGGCTCCTGAACTCAGCAGCTCATGTTTGGGAGCTTTGGAAACCTCAGGGTCTCCTCCAGAATTTAAAATAAAGCTCAACCGCTTTGGAAAATTATATATATAAAGGCAAATATTTAAGACCATGGTTTGAAAATACTTGCATATACATAATACTGTGGTGTGTAGAATCAGTGAATCTACATGAAAAATGTCTGAAATATTAATTCTGCAGCCTACAGGACGATATCAGACTCTGGTTTCTATGTAAACACGGGTAACCATGCGGTTTTATGTTTTTGTTTGCTTTTATAACTCTGCAGTTTCTATATTGGACTGTAAAACTATGTGACGCCTCAGTTTGACGTCATCAGTGTGTTCCATGATGTGTGTGTGTGTCGCTTTGTTTAGAGCAAAGTCCTCTCGTAGGAACCTTCCTCCACTGCTCTTATTGGTCCCCGCTTGGTCACATGACAGCCATCACCATGGTTACAGTAAAACAAAACAACCATGAGTGACGGACAGCTAAGCCCCGCCCCCAGAGAGTCTGACTCACTTATCTATGGTATGTATGGTATGGTATGTGTGTGTGTGTGTGTGTGTGTGTATGTGTGTGTGTGTGTGTGTGTGTGTGTGTGTGTGTGTGTGTGTTTTCAGATGTGTCCGCTCCACCTTCTCCCTACTCCGCAATAAGAACAGGTAAATATAACTTTTGCCAAGCAACAGCAACATACACATTACAAATAATACAAATAATACAAATAATAATAATTCTGTAATCTGATTCCAGCTGGCATGGATTACATTGTGATCTGTGTGTTGATGTATAAGCTTAATTTAGTTCATTTTTAAAAATTGTTGCATGATTTTTTTTCTTCATTTTCTCCACAGGTGGCAGAAAGCAGAAGACTCTGACTCACCTGGATCCTTCCTTTTCATACTGACTTTCTTCTTTTCTTTGTGAAGATATCCTGGACCTGCTCTATTTCTTTCTCTTTTTTTTCTTCTTGTTGTGTGTCTTCTCTGCTGTGACAGTTGTTTATTACCCGCACAAATAAAAACTGAAACTGAGCCACTGAACTGAGGGGTTTAGTCTCTTGGTGTGAGGTTTCTGAGAGCGGCGTGGGTGGGGAGTTTTTTATTGTGAAAGGACGAGGTCGGGACGAAACCTCCCTGCAGGTCTGCTGCTCTCACACCAGATTATCATGTCTTTCATGGGGGGGATTATTTTCTTATCTCTGCCTTTTGAAGAGGTGAAAGGGCATTTTGAAAACCACCTTTTTGATTGATTGATTGAGCATTTTGTTTCGAATATGAAATAACAGAACAGCAAAAGAGTTTAAGCTAAACAAAAAAAGTGCATATTCGAACACCCACCCACCCACCCACACACACACACACACACACACACATACATGCATGCATGCAAAAGCACCAAAAACAAAGAAAATGAATGAAAACATAGCGCAATAATACATGAACATGTAGTAATATGAACAAAACCCAGAAAAGATACAAAAACATAAACAACATTATTCATTAACCTCATACTTTCTTTCTTTATAGCTTGTTTTATATTGATTAATATTTTTACGTTGCTGTAACTTCACACTAATACTGTTCCACAGCTTCACCCCACAAACTGATATACAAAAACCCTTCCTAGTTGTGTGAATACTAAACATTTTGAGGTTTAATTTGCCCCTTAAGTTGTAGCCCCCCGTCATGATCACTGAATAATTTTTGAATATTTCCTGGCAATAATTTATTTCTAACATAGAAACATTATCTGTGCTGCTTGGAATTCAACGATGTCTGTAAATTTGAGCGGTCTTGACTCTAAAAAAAAAAAAAAAAGTGAGTTAGTGTGATCCAGATAGCCGACTTTGTGAATGATCCTTATGGCTCTTTTTTGCAAGATGATTAATGACTGTAATGCTGTTTTATAGCTATAACCCCAGACCTCAGCACAGTAATGCAAGTATGGTAAGACTAGAGAACAGGAACAGGGACAGAACTGTAACAGGATTGCAGTGAATGAAGGGGTTTTCCTCAGAGCAGCGAAAGCAGAAGCCGAAACCACAGGAGTCCCTTCATTTGAGCCGTTAATTCAGTGAACTCACCCTTTATTCCAGCACGTTTCCCAGTTTTCCCACACAACAACAGTTCAGGTGTTGCAAAATCAGCACCTGGCCAAGAAGCGCTGAGTCGCTGCCCTGATGGGAAACGACTCAGATCCCTGCACTAAACAGCAGAGCTATTTTAAATATTATATTGCAAATCACCTGCAGTCGTGCAAAATGTTTGTTTCACCCACAACATGACACCAAGCATGATGTTCGCTAATGAAGGAAGAGTTTTAACCCTCAAATTTACCAACATCTTTTATGTTTGGGTTCAATTTGACCCCAGCAGTTTAAAGATCCACAAAATTGTTATAACTAAAACTGTTACCAAAGTTTACGACCTAAATAGCCCTTTAAATAAAACATAACCCCCACCCCCACCCCCACTTATACATCCAGTATTCCTATTATGCGGCAATGGAAAAATATGCAAATCACCATAAAATCTCACTGATTGACCTAAAATTGGAAAGAAATATTAATTGTTGGTGTTTTAATGGCTTTATATTATTTCTAAGTACAGATTTTTGTTATTTATAACCGATGCATTACAAAGTGTGTACAGGACATTAAAAACATATCATCATGTGAATTTCATGTTTACCCGATAGTACTCATTACATTAGGAAAACTCATTAAATATGAAGCAAAAAAAATAATGTTAATTGTTTATTTAGAGACGTTAAACATTGGCTGGGGTCAAATTATTATCTGGCAAATGGCTTCCTTCTGTTTTTAATCACATCATTTCTTTATCAGCCAAAACATTTTTCCTCAAGGCAAATAAATGTTCAGCCTGTGTGGTGGAGCTGAAGTTTGCAGTTTCTGCTCAGTTTGGTTTGATTCCTGGTGATTTTAGCTGCGGCCCTGTGGGCTCCAGCTGCTGTGTGACTGTCAGGTGTGTTGTGCTGCAGCCGGAGCCGAGCCTGCAGACGTGATCTACGCCGACATCAGCATCACGGAGGAGGTGCAGCCAAAGAGAGAGACAGGTACACGAACCAAACACACACCTGACAACTAAGAGTGAAGCTCTGCTGAACATTTCAACCAGTAAAAGCTTCACAAACCTCTAAACATCCTCTCTCATCCACCTGCCCCTTCAAAATAAAAGCGTGTCTCTCTCCCAAATTGACAGTCCATGTCATCGGCTCTCTAACCCTAAACCCAAACCATGACCAGCCTCTCGAACTCTGAATCTTCCTCTAAATTTTCCCCCAAAGTGGCTTCAAAGTCAGAACAAAACATTTTTTTCCATGCAGCAGCACAGAGTCTCCTCCATGTTGTGTCTGTGGCTGCAGAATCACATCAACTAGAAAAGATCTGCATGTCCCGAGCATCATTTCATGGTCTGCACAGGCTCCTGAACTCAGCAGCTCATGTTTGGGAGCTTTGGAAACCTCAGGGTCTCCTCCAGAATTTAAAATAAAGTTCAACCACTCTGGAAAACTATATATAAAGGCAAATATTTAAGACCATGGTTCGAAAATACTTACATATACATAATATTGTGGTGTGTAGAATCAGTGAATCTACATGAAAAATGTCTGAAATATTAATTCTGCAGTCTACAGGACGATATCAGACTCTGGTTTCTATGTAAACACGGGTAACCATGTGGTTTTATGTTTTTGTTTGCTTTTATAACTCTGCAGTTTCTATATTGGACTGTAAAACTATGTGACGCCTCAGTTTGACGTCATCAGTGTGTTCCATGATGTGTGTGTGTGTGTGTGTGTGTGTGTGTGTGTGTGTGTCAGTTTGTTTAGAGCAAAGTCCTCTCGCAGGAACCTTCCTCCACTGCCCTTATTGGTCCCCGCTTGGTCACATGACACCCATCACCATGGTTACAATAAAACAAAACAACCATTGGCTTTGACATGAGTGACGGACAGCTAAGCCCCGCCCCCAGAGAGTCTGATTCACCTGTCTATTATTAGACAGACTGGTTTCTGCTGTGAATAGCACCTTATCTATTAATGGTATGTGTGTGTGTGTGTGTGTGTGTGTGTGTGTGTGTGTGTGTGTGTGTGTGTGTTTTCAGATGTGTCCGCTCCACCTTCTCCCTACTCTGCAATAAAAACAGGTAAATATAACTTTTGCCAAGCAACAGCAACATACACATTACAAATAATAGAAATAATAGAAATAATAATAATTCTGCAATCTGATTCCAGCTGGCATGCTCATAGATTACATTGTGATCTGTGTGTTGATTTATAAGCTGAATTTAGTTCATTTTTAAAATTGTTGCATGATTTTTTTCTTCGTTTTGTCCACAGGTGGCAGAAAGCAGAAGACTCTGACTCACCTGGATCCTTCCTTTTCATACTGAATTTCTTCTTTTCTTTGTGAAGATATCCTGGACCTGCTCTTTCTCTTTTTTTTTTTTCTTCTTGTTGTATGTCTCCTCTGCTGTGACAGTTGTTTATTACCCGCACAAATAAAAACTGAAACTGAGCCACTGAACTGAGGGGTTTAGTCTCTTGGTGTGAGGAGTGGGCGGGGAGTTTTTTATTGTGAAAGGACGAGGTCGGGACGAAACCTCCCTGCAGGTCTGCTGCTCTCACACCAGATTATCATGTCATTTATGGGGGGGATTATTTTCTTATCTCTGCCTTTTGACGAGGTGAAAGGGCATTTTGAAAACCACCTTTTTGACTGATTGATTGAGCATTTTGTTTCGAATATGAAATAACAGAACAGCAAAAGAGTTTAAGCTAAACATAAAAAGTGCATATTCGAACCCACCCACCCACCCACACATACATGCATGCATGCAAAAGCACCAAAAACAAAGAAAATGAATGAAAACATAGCGCAAAAATACACGAACATTTAGTAATATGAACAAAACCCATAAAAGATACAAAAACATAAACAACATTATTCATTAACCTCATACTTTCTTTCTTTATATCTTGTTTTATATTGATTAATATTTTCACGTTGCTGTAACTCCACACTGAAACTGTTCCACAGCTTCACCCCACAAACTGATATACAAAAACCCTTCCTAGTTGTGTGAATACTAAACATTTTGAGGTTTAATTTGCCCCTTAAGTTGTAGCCCCCCGTCATGATCACTGAATAATTTTTGAATATTTCCTGGCAATAATTTATTTCTAACATAGAAACATTATCTGTGCTGCTTGGAATTCAACGATGTCTGTAAATTTGAGCAGTCTTGACTCTAAAAAAAAAAAAAAAAAGTGAGTTAGTGTGATCCAGATAGCCGACTTTGTGAATGATCCTTATGGCTCTTTTTTGCAAGATGATTAATGACTGTAATGCTGTTTTATAGTTATTACCCCAGACCTCAGCACAGTAATGCAAGTATGGTAAGACTAGAGAACAGGAACAGGGACAGAACTGTAACAGGATTGCAGTGAATGAAGGTGTTTTCCTCAGAGCAGCGAAAGCAGAAGCCGAAACCACAGGAGTCCTTTCATTTGAGCCGTTAATTCAGTGAACTCACCCTTTATTCCAGCACGTTTCCCAGTTTCCTACACAACAACAGTTCAGGTGTTGCAAAATCAGCACCTGGCCAAGAAGCGCTGAGTCGCTGCCCTGATGGGAAACGACTCAGATCCCTGCACTAAACAGCAGAGCTATTTTAAATATTATATTACAAATCACCTGCAGCCGTGCAAAATGTTTGTTTCACCCACAACATGACACCAAGCATGATGTTCGCTAATGAAGGAAGAGTTTTAACCCTCAGATTTACCAACATCTTTTATGTTTGGGCTCAATTTGACCCCAGCAGTTTAAACCTCCACAAAATTATTATAACTAAAATTGTTACCAAAGTTTACGACCTAAATAGCCCTTTAAATAAAACATAACTCCCCCCCACCCCCACTTATACATCCAGTATTCCTATTATACGGCAATGGAAAAATATGCAAATCACCATAAAATCTCACTGATTGACCTAAAATTGGAAAGAAATATTAATTGTTGGTGTTTTAATGGCTTTATATTACAGATTATAGTATAGTACAGATTTTTGTTATTTATAATTGATGTGTTACAAAGTGTGTACAGGACATTGAAAACATATCATCATGTGAATTTCATGTTTACCCGGTGGTACCCATTACATTAGGAAAACTCATTAAATATGAAGCAAAAAATATGATGTTAATCATTTATTTAGAGACGTTAAACACTGACTGGGATCAAATTGACCCCAAACAAAATAGGAGGGTTAAGGGTGTGAGGAGTAATCAGTAGCAAAATTGATTTAAAGAATTATCCTGTGGTTAAAAAAAAACAAAAAAAAAACTTTTGTGTACTGCGTCTTTAAACCTGGAGTTTACCTTCACTGCCACGAGCTCCATGGCAGCTGATGGAACTGCAGGTAACAAGAAAATCCACTTTCCATGAATCTATTTTTAGCTCAACATTGTTTGAGTTCCTTGCCAGCTGCTGTTTGGTCCCTGTTCCTCATCGTGGGCCTGCTGGTTTTTACCAGGTCTTTCCTGCAGGTCCTGAGCCAGTTTGGCTGCAGATTCCTAAACACACTGAGTGACTTCACCTCAGCTGACTGTTCAAAAATACAAGACACAGTAAACAGGCAGTCAGGCTCAACACATGGGGTTGTGTTGTGGATTTGTGATGCGTCTGCTGCTCGGTCTGAAACAAAAAATATGTCTGAGTCTCAGCAGGATTCGGGGAAAATCATAAATGAAGGACGTTTAGTTATTTTCATATTTCCTGGATGTAAACATGATGCGTTCACATCCTCGTCGGCTTCATGGGACGGTCTGGAAAATTCCACTTTGATGTTTTCAAAGTTTAAAAAATCCAGTTGCATTCATTTCCGTCACAGATTTTGAGCTCATTTTCCGACGCTGGTCGTCTTGCTTCCATAATTTTTTGGGATTAAATGTCATTTTCCTGATCCTGGTGGGCCGACGTGTCTTATCTCGACATGTTTACACTTGTTCCCAGAAGAATTCCTGAAACTGCATCGGAGACAAGTGGGATTAGCTCATCCCAATGACACATTTTATTACAACTTATAATTTTATTACAACAAAGGAGAAATGTGATTTTAAGACTCAGGTTGAGGATTTGTTCAGATGGAGATGTTTTGCAATTTTGTATAAAATTTGTGACTTCATTAATGTGATTTAAACATGTCCACCAAACCCACCTGCCTCCTAAAATCTCAGAGCTGCACGACCCATTTTCTGATCTTAAGTTCTTGGAAAATCCAAACCACCAGAAACAAACAGAGCTGGGACGAGCTAACACAGATGAACAGGAATTTACAGGAATAAACTGGAAATTTGCAAAAAACTACAGCCTGTAAGAGGGAAAAAACCATCTTGCAGCATAATCCTGGTTAAAACAACCAGATTTAAACTTTGTATTAGTTTGCACACGTCCGCTTATGACAAAACAAAAGCTTAAAGCTTAACTTCCCATGGAAATTTTCCGGAAATTTTCTGGAAATTTACCAGAAATTGTTTGCCCCTTTGCAACCCTACATGTTATTGAATCTGTAACAATTAAATTACAGTTAACAAATCCAAAATATATTCTTTGTAAAAAAAAAAAAAAAAAAAAAAAAAAAAAAAAGCTCATGTGTAGAATTTAAGTTAAGTTTGCCTCTTTTCTCCGAGCAGGAACGTCTCAGGTCAGATTCCCTGAAAGTCGCTGGGACAAATTGGAGGAGCGTCTCTTGGTCCAGACAGGCACCGTCCACATGGCGGCATGACAAAGTTTGAATTTGCCCCGCCCCTCTCTCTCTCTCATCCACCAATCAGATGGAAGTGCGAGGCTCTGAGCGGCGGGTTCGACAGTGCTGCTTTTAGGACTTTCAGACTCTGTTGTTGTGCAGTTTGAAGCTTTGTTAGAAAATGAACTAAAGGTAATAAGATACATTTGATGAATTGATTAGATTAGATTAGATTAGATTAGATAAAACTTTATTGATCCCCTTGGGCAGGTTTCTCAGGGAAATTGTGGGTCCAGCAGCATTACAGTACAATTAAAAGATAGAAAGACAGCACACAAGAAAATAAGAATAAGAAGTAAAAGAAACAATAAATATACAAACTGCAAAATGGCATGGTATATGAATAAATATATCTATGTAAGTACCACGTGTGGAGGTTTACATAAATACTAGCATTGGCATTTACATTAAATAAATATTAAGTGTGTTATTGCACTTGGACTTGAATACGAATACTTAAAGTGTTTATTGCATATTGACATTAGTAGTTACATTATTTATTACATTTTTTATCAGGGAACCTAGTAATCTGTGACGCGTTTCATGTCGAAGGCGAGCCTCCTGACACCGACAGAGACCGAATCAGTTCTGTGAAAACCCACCAACCTGTTGTGTTTGTGCCGTGTGGCTCCATGAGCAAGGCACCAGCCCTGCTGAGGTTGGGGGTTCAGTCGCTGGGAGGCTGCATGAGACACCGGGAAGTCCTCTGAATAAAAAGCATCATCACATGACACAAAGCGTGTTGACCTTCCCTCGGTCTCATTGTCGCGGATCTTCTCCTCGACTCGGCGTCATGTGATCGTCGGAAAACCGAAAACCAAGAACAAACGTTTCACTCAAAAACTCCACCGCCGCCGCTCTGCATTTACACAACAAAGGAGAGCTCTCTGTAATTACACCGTCTGTCAATCAGGACAGTTTCATCCTCATCAGTTTGGCAGCAGGATGTCCTCAAGCCAAACAATGAGGCTTTTGTTGTCATGGCGATGAGGGGTTTCCATTGTCATGTGACTTTTCTCGCTTTTTAGCTGCAAGAAAGTCGAGAACAAAGACTCTCGATGCTGTTGAATCCTCTTTAACTTAAAAATTTCCTCAGACAGTTTCATAAATGCATGTGGTGTGGTGATCTAAACCCTGTGGGCACGACATTTCTGTGTTTCTTCATGAATTTTAAAAATGTAAGTCCATGACTAAACTCAGAGAGCTTCTTAACTGCCCAAACTGGGAAACTGAAACACTTTAAAACCGTGTATTTTGATCCGTGGTGTTTATTCTTATATATATATATATATATATATATATATATATACGGGAGAGTGGGGTAAATAGTGCCAATATTTACTTAAAGTGCCTTTAAAGCGAGGGGATTACAGTAATGCCTCCAACTAAAATATGCACATATAGTTTAGGATGTTGTGCATCCCTGGGAACAATCACTTTGGATCTTATATAAACTGTTTGAGAAATATAGCTTTCGAAAAAAAAGTGGTTTTGTGGCACAACTTGCCCCCAATGCGGGGTAAATTGTGCCATTAGAGAGAATACACTGGGGTAAATTGTGCCATTGATAATTGAAGTAAAACAGATCATTTTAATCTCACAAATGATAATGCTATATAAAAGCAAAACAAATTCAATACAAAATTATTTATTTAACATTTATTTATTATTTTAACAAGCTCACAGGCCACTTTTCTATAACGAGGCCTAGCGCCACATGAACACATACCCAGAACAAAATAAAAATTCCAAAATGAGCACCTGCAAATCATCTTCATCTGAATCTGAATAGTTTTAGTGATCAAAGGTAAGAAGACAATGTACAATAACAATAAAATACAATTAAGTAATATATAGTATATAATCACAAGTTGTGCCACTGGCACAATTTACCCCAGGCCCTTTGGCACAAATTACCCCAAGCCCGCCATTTTGAAAAAAATGCACCCCCCAGCTGTTTTGAGCTAACATCATGCTAACTGTATAGACTAAATAAAAATAGAAATAGAAAGTATATATACACTCCTATATACAAGTATAAACATAAAGTTTAATGTAATATAATAAATAGGAAAATGAATGGAATGAATGGCATATTTACAGTCCAGTAGGTGGCACTGTTTGTGGCCCCCCACCCTTGGCAGAGGAGAGAAAGATCCCCTAAAGCACTGTGTGTGTGTGTGTGTGTGTGTGTGTGTGTGTGTGTGTGTGTGTGTGTGTTGTGAAATGTGCATGTGTGTATCCAAAATACATGAGAAGAAATGGCCCAGTTTCTCATCTTGTGGTCATCGCACCATAAAGCATGACATCATGCATTACAGTCCTTAAGGCTTGCAAAGTGAAGTTTTTTTTTATTATTATTATTTTCCAGCTGACTGCACCATTTCTCATGTTTGCTGCTGCTGTTTTCATCGTCAGCAGCAGAAGGTAAGACGGTCAGAAGGTCAGAAGGTAAAAACTTTGAAGGATGACAGGAGGAATAAAAACACAATAACAGACGTTTTACATGAACTGAGCAAAATGCTGTACTTTGACCTCATACTGCACAACAAATGATAATATATCAAAATCAATGTTGTTACTAATCACTGACATACAGACTGTAATCATCAGAATAATATATAAAAAATCACTTAGAATTTTGTATATGGAAAACAAAATCATGTTTTTCAATATACAAAACTGGCATTTCAATGGTTAACATTTTACAAAAGAATTTATATTTGGAGAACATTTGTCATTAGAGCTGCAGAGTCACATTCTGGGTTTTGGGATAATTTTAAGCCCACAGCGTTGTTTCAGTGAAGTTACTCATAATATTATACTACTGAATGTCTCAGGCCTCATTTGGAAACTATAGTGAAGTAAACTGCCGCCCCCTGCTGGAGAAGCACTAACGTTACCATCCTCTTTCCCCTCTGGGAGCTGTGTATAGTGCAGTATTATCATGAAACATGCTCCATTAAAAAGCAAAAGTCCTGCACTTATTTTTTGTTTACACATCATCAGCATTATTGTTACTCCTCTTTGTTTAGTTTGTACATAGGGAAATAACTCTGAATATTTATGGTTTAATTTGCTAACAGAAAAAACTCCATTTGAAGAGGAAAATGAGGAACGCTTCACGAATTTGCGTGTCATCCTTGCGCAGGGGCCATGCTAATCTTCTCTGTATCGTTCCAATTTTAGTATATGTGCTACCAGAGTAACACAACCACCAGGGGGAGCCGTGCCCTATATGTAGGCTGCCACACCTTTGACTTCTCATTCATGGTTTGCTCTCAGTTGAGTCCAGTCTGCTCTGCTGGAGGAAGCAAAGCATGCTGGGACTTTTATGCAAAGCAGATGTGACATCAGCCCCTGAGGATTGGTCGGCTGCAGGAGACAAACCAAAGGATCAAACTCCTGTCGCCCCTCCTCCCACGTTTCCTCCAGAGGGAAGCAAAATGGCACCACATTTCAGAAAGAAGACGTTACAGCTGCTTTGCATCAAAGTCCCAGCATGCCTTGGGACTCAACTAAGCGAAACCATGACTGAGAAAGCAGAATGTATGGCAGCCTATATAAAGCACACAGCTCCCTCTGGTGGTTGTGTTACTCCGGTAGCACATATACTAAAATTGGAACGATACAGAGAAGATTAGCATGGCCCCTGCGCAAGGATGACACGCAAATTCGTGAAGCGTTCCTCATTTTCCTCTTCAAATGGAGTTTTTGCTGTTAAAAAACGGCAGAGAAGTGGGTTTTCCAGGTGTTTTTGGCTCAATCCTGTGACAGCGCCCCTAGTGGCAGCCTCCTGGCCTCACAAAGGACAAAGAACGGTGTTGCTATTTGAAAAAATTACTGAGATTTGATTTTTTCAAACAAAACTCTGTGGGCTCTAGCTTCCTGGTGCAGCACAGTGAGGCGCAGTGAGGCGAACCCCCCGCAGAGCTAGTTTGGACCAGTGCAACCCGAGGGGCACACAGTTTGGTATTTTGGCAGAACGTGTTGAGCCGAGATGGGAATGGCGTTGCAGCTGGGGGAGGTGTTGACAGATTCAGAGAATCTGCGCAAGGACTGCCCCAACCCTCCTACCAGCAGAAGGGAGGAGAGAAGGCGTGGAGTGGGTTTGACACAGCCGATTCACCTTAAACCAATCAAATGAGCCCCTGTCCTTGCCTTTAAAATGCGCTGCGCGAAGGTGTAATGAACGTTTACAGAATTGACATGGAGGTCTACTGCCGCAGGCGGAGCGGAGTCCAGGAGACCGGCGCGGAGCGGAGACCGGCGATCAGTGCGGACACGTCACCAAAACCTCACAGGCAGGCTTCCGTAATGTCAGGCACATTAACAATGCAATAAATACCCACAAAAAACACTATTCAATGCTACGATCACAATCAGCACATACATATATCTCCATATCAACTGTCCCGTCACAGCTGATGTCAGATCAAAGGAGATTGGCACCGTTTGTGCTGATTGTGAGGTTTTAGGGACGTGCACTGGTCAGCCAAACTTCCACTGCACCGGCTCCGCTCCGCCTTGCGCTGAAAGTAGACCTGGATTCATATGGTGAGCTTTGAGCGCACCTCGGCGAAGCCTTTTGGCACGAAACTGTCACTGCTGCCACTAGGGCCGCTATCAGACAAAAGAGCCAAAAACATCTGGAAAACCTTGAAAAAGTCCAAAGGAAAATGAGGAACGCTTCACGAATTTGCGTGTCATCCTTGCGCAGGGGCCATGCTAATCTTCTCTGTATCGTTCCAATTTTAGTATATGTGCTACCGGAGTAACACAACCTCCAGGGGGAGCCGTGCCCTATATGTAGGCTGCCACGCCTTTGACTTCTCATTCATGGTTTGCTCTCAGCTGAGTCCAGTCTGCTCTGCTGGAGGCTGCAAAGCATGCTGGGACTTTAATGCAAAGCAGCTGTGACGTCGGCCCCTGAGGATTGGTCGGCTGCAGGACACAAACCAACAGATCAAATTCCTGCTGCCCCTCCTCCCACATTCCCTCCAGAGGGAAGCAAAATGGCACCACATGTCAGAAAGAAGACGTCACAGCTGCTTTGCATCAAAGTCCCAGCATGCATTGGGACTCAACTAAGAGCAAACCATGACTGAGAAAGCAGAACGTATGGCAGCCTATATAAAGCACATGGCTCCCCCTGGTGGTTGTGTTACTCTGGTAGCACATATACTAAAATTGGAACGATACAGAGAAGATTAGCATGGCCCCTGCGCAAGGATGACACGCAAATTCGTGAAGCGTTCCTCATTTTCCTCTTCAAATGGAGCTTTTGCTGTTAAAAAACGGCAGAGAAGTGAGTTTTTCAAGGTTTTCCAGGTGTTTTTGGTTCAATCCTGTCACACCGCCCCTAGTGGCAGCTTCCTGGCCTCACAAAGGACAAAGAACGGTGTTGCTATTTGAAAAAATTACTGAGATTTGATTTTTTCAAACAAAACTCCGTGGGCTCTAGTTTCCCGGTGCAGCGCAGTGAGGCGCAGCGAGGCGAACCCCCCGCAGAGCTAGTTTGGACCAGCGCAACCCGAGGGGCGGACAGTTTGGTATTTTGGCAGACCGAGGTGAGACGAGATGGGAATGGCGTTGCAGTGGGGGGAGGTGTTGACAGATTCAGCTTGGTGCAGTGACAGTTTCGTGCCAAAAGGCTTCGCCGAGGTGCGCCCAAAGCTTGCCATCTGAAACCACGTCTACTTTCAGTACAAGACGGAGCGGAACCAGTGTAGTGGAAGTTTGGCTGACTGGCAGGCAGTGCGCACACGTCACCAAAACCTCACAATCAGCACAAACGGTGCCAATCTCCTTTGATCTGACATCAGATGTGATGGGACTGTCGATATGGAGATAAATGTATGTGCTGATTGGCATAGTAGTATTGAATAGTGGTTTTTGTCGGTATTTATTGAGAGTACGTGCGCCACCGTGCATGGCGCGCCAAAATTGCAAAATCCACCTGGCCACACCCAGTTGGCGAAGTGCAGCTGCGCCCCTGCCTCGCCCGGTCTGTGAAACTAGAGCCCCATGTGTTTGGCTATTGAGTGTCACAGCGCCCCGTAGTGGCCACTGGCAGGCTTCGTGGCAACAGACAAAAAACAAACTGAGATATGAGTTTTTCATGAGATGTTCCAAGAAATCTCCTCTTATTGCAGATGCAAGGGCGGGCTTTAGGGGGCTGTGCCCGTCCTGATCACCAGCTGGGCTCCCTGAGATAATCTGTGGTAGGTGCCGCAGGAGTATGTGGTGAGGGGGGCACTCCTCAGCGCCATCCAATCCCTGTGCACCCAAAGCGAGAGCTGTGTCTGGATTCTCGACAGTAAGTTGGACCTGTTTCCTGTTGGTGTTGGCCTCGGTCAGGGCTGTGCTTTGTCACCAATCCTGTTCGTGATTTTCATGGACAGGATATCGAGTAGTGATGGGACGTTGGAAGCAAAGCTTCGAGGCGTGTACCGAGAATGAAGGGGGCGTGTCTGACGAAGCCCCACGTCAAGGCTTGCATCAGTTTGCTGAAACCACGTGACGAATTACAAACAAGGCCTCGCATTACACAGGTAACGTGACTGGTTCATTTTGCGTGTCGTTTTTCAAAATAAAAGCACGACAAAACCGCGACGCTTTGTGGGTTGTAGTAGGTGGTATTTTGGTTCGCGTGTTCGTAGCATAGTTTGTATTATTATACAATATATAATGATTATCCCCCCCACTGCCCCCCTCCGAACATACTGTGTCACCTAACCACTGCACTTCCAACACACAACACCTAATGTGTTCAATAAATAATAAACATTGATGGCCATGAAAAGCACAAACCAAAATGGGAAAGAAGGGATAGATAAAATAGGGAGAGTAGGGTTATATAAAGTACTATAGACTTTATTATTATTGTACAGGGATTAAACACTATTCTATATTGTGATAACATCCATCTACTCATTTTCTGTCACTGCTTAATCGCAGTCGTCATTGTGATAACATTTGAAATCTATTTAAATGACTTGGCTGTCATAGTTTAACTCTAGCAACAGATGGGGCTAGTGAGCACTGAATGAAGCTTTGAGTAGCGAACCTTGGGGCAAAGCAATGGGCTGGAAAGCCTCATTGCTTCAGGAAGCTTCATTTTCCCATCACTAATATCGAGGCGTAGTCACAGAAAAAATAAAAAAGGAAACATAAAACAATAAAAATAACAAAATAAAATAATCTTGTTTTAATAAGAGAGTCGCTGCTTTTTGCAGATGATGTGGTCCTAATGGCATCATCGGTCTGTGACCTTCAGCACTCACTGGACCGGTTCGCAGCCGAGTGTGAAGCGGCTGGGATTAGGATCAGCAGCTCTAAATCTGAGGCCATGGTTCTCAGCAGGAAACCGGTGGCTCTTTCTTTGATTGTGAGTTAGTGAGTTCACACGGTGATATCTAGAAGTGTTTCATGACAGGAGCATGTAATTTTTTATCTGGAGCTAAAATGATCCAGGTTGGAGTTACTTCTCACATCACGTCTTGTGGCAGAGTAACAATCTGGTGAGAGTGTGTGTCATCTCTTACGGACTTTATTTCAGAGTCCCTGAATTTAAATGCACCTGCACGGTGTCAAACTCTACATGGTGCTTCACACATCTCTGAGAGCATAGGAGCAGGGTAAGTTGAGCCGTATCCCTACTACCCCCCCACCTTCCTCCCCACCTCCATCCCACCCCTCCCTCACCTTCTCCCTCCCTAAATAACAGTCACTTCTTCACATTCATGTGTATTTTTATTTATTAAACACAATCCAACAGGTACAATAAACAGCTGTTGCCTTAAAGTGCGCTTGGGAAGAGAACATTAACAGCTGTGTTTTTGGAAAGAAAACACTAGAACACTAGTTTCTTGGTGTCCTTGCTGACAGTAAGGTCAGTTATGAACATATGAACGTAACACATTTGAACATTGAACCAAAATACACTTACCTCATACACTTAATAAGTAATTCATATTTATTATTTTATTTACTTATTTATCTATTTATTCATTCATTCATTCATTCATCCATTCATTCATTCAATATTTCATACTTATTTAATATTTAAGACATTTAGGCTACAGCCAAAATACACTTATTAAGTGTATGGGGCTCTGGCTCAACTTGACTTACTTGACTTAAGCCCTTTGCTCCTCTTGGGTGCATAGGCCACTGACAAATATCCTCCATTTCACTCTGTTCGTGGCTTTTTGCTCAAGCTCTCCCCAGTTGAGCCCACTCTCCGACATTTCTGCCTCTACACTTCTTCTCCAGCTGTTCCTGAGGCGGCTCAACTTACCCCTGGCCAAATGGCTCAAATTACCCCAGAGCTACCATTTTGACTTTTTTAGTCCCCACAGCTAAAATGGTGCACTTTTATGCTAGGTTTATGACCTCATGTTGTAGCTCATAGATACCACAACTGATGTATAAAACAAATTTAAAATGATCTGTTTTAGTCTTAACACAATTCTCATGAAACTGATGATAGACTAAATTCACTTTCAAGAGTAAAAAATGTTTTTTTGGAAATAAATGTCTAACCACTTTACCCATGTGGTTCTTACCTTCACAGACTCCATGAAATGATGCCTTCCTCTTAAATATTTGGTCAAATGATCAATGTTTTTTACCGTTTCCTAGCAACAGGGGGTGGCTCAACTTACCCTTTGGCTCAACCTACCCCAGTCTCCCCTACTTTCATTATAAACCGACCTTTGTTTATATCGAGTGCTTATCGGATAACCGCTCTAATTTCATTTCTGGCCACCGTGCCTCTCTGCTCTGACCAACTGAAGCAGCAGCACCAGAGTAGCAGACAGACATCACTGACGTAATGACGGTAATATTTTCAGCGAATCAACAATCAGAGAACACATCAGACACTAGAGTGGTTTAGAGCCTATGTAAGACTTGTTTATAGTCACAAATGAGTACACATGATGAGTAGAAAAATTTACAATAGAAAAGTCAGATTTGGCATGAGATTTCTCTCTTGTGCGTGAGAGCGTGAGATTGAGGCTGAATGTGTGACTGTCACGGCCAATGCGTGAGAGTTGGCAACCCTGCCAATGGACACCTCTACCACCCGTAAACTTTCCACAGTGGTCGCCAGATGGGTGGCTACATCATTACAATGTAATATTGCAGTTATGCCCATCTGTTATTTGTTGGGCTTGAGTTTATAATTTCAGCGTTTTTTTATTTTTTATTTTGTGCACATGCTGCATTAGCAGAAAGTAAGTATTTGTCTACTCCCATGTTGATATGAGTATTAAAAACTTGAAAAACATCTGTTTAAGGTAGATTTAGAACAGGTCAAAAATATGTGATTAATTTGCGATTACTCATGATTAACTACGGACAATCATGCGATTAATCTGATTGAATATTTTAATCGATCCACAGCCCTACTTTTTACATATGTTCATTTTTTTATTTCTACATTTGTTGCTGCAATATTTTGTTGAATTAGTGCACATATGTAGACTTAATGCACATAATGCACATGCTTTTGATGAAGCTTTAAACATAATGCACACAATTTTTGCAAAGATGCAAGGCACATATTTTTATATTCCTTATTATTTTTTATTTCTTTTAATTTAATTCTCTTCTTGATAATTTGAGCAACCACAATCGACCCAATTTCCCCTCTGGCATCAACAAAGTGTTTCTGATTCTGAAATAGATATAGCTTTGGGCAATCAAAATAGTTTTATCACAAGTTCAGCTACACAGGATTTTCATTTCAACAGGAAATAGCTGATTCAGAGTCAGATTATGGAAAGCACCTCCAAACTGCTGAGATAAACATATCAAGTGAAGTTGGTGAGCGGTTTGCACAATCACTCTTGTATTTGCAACTGAGCCTCGGAGCAGAATGGCCGCAGTCGCACAGCTTGTCTTCCTGCTTGTTGCTCTCACTGACGGCGTTGGTGCAGAGCAAACCATTGAAATCCAGCCAAAGGACGGCCCTTATGTCTTCAGGCCCCCCCATGCAGCCAACTTCTGCGTGCTGTCCAGATCCACCGGTGAGGAGACGCTGATGCTGTGGAACACCTCGCACTTGTCGCCCAGGAACTCGATGCTACCTGAAGGCCTCAGGGAACGCCTGCAGGTCACTGAAGAGGTAAATGCCTACTTTTATAAGATCCACAATCTGACTCTCTCAGACTCCGGCCTGTACCGAATGGAGTGCTGGACCGAGGGCAACATGACGTACCAGATGATCACCGAGCTTACTGTTTGCGGTGCCATAGGTGATATGAGAGATGCCTACATGAGTTTTGATGGGACACTGAACCTGACATGTGAAGGAGCAAATGACAACCTGACGGTCCAGTGGCTGTCTAAGGCTTTTCGTGGTTGGACCAGATTATTTGGGGATGATGACAAACCTCCGATGGAAGACAGAGGAGAAAGGCTGCAGGTGGCAAAGGACCACTCCTCTCTTCATTTCACCAACTACAGAGTCTACAATTATGACGTCTACACCTGTCTGGTGATGGACAAGCAGCAGTGCATCAGCAGTCATCCTGTCTGGGTAAAGTTACAGATGGAGATCATCTACCACCGGGTGGGAGACAGTGCTGTGCTGCAATGTGACAACTCTGATTTTAGTGACATGGGAAGATGCTGGGAAATTTCCAGTAAGACGGGGGACTTTCTGTGTCAGGACATCCCTGAGCTGGACGTAAAGGTCAACCAGAACTACTCCCTGGTCTTTCCGTCTTTGACACTCAACCATACAAGTGATTACATATGCATCTCACCCAACACTCCACACGCAGTTTACCTCCTGGTGGTGTGCCCTGACTTTGCCCCGGCAGACGTACAGCTCTTCTCGAAAGGAGATGAGGTCACTCTCAGATGCGACCACGATCACGGTGACAACATCATGGTCCTGTGGTTCAGGAAGAAGGACCAGGTGGAGAGCCTCGTCTATGTATCACATCCTTCCTACGTCGCAAAAAATCTCATGCAGGACAAAGGTTTTGAAGGCAGAGTCAAGATGTCCTTCCCTGACAAAAGCCTCATTATTTCTGACGTCTCGCTGGAGGATGGAGGGGAGTACTGGTGTGCAGCTGTCAACGTGACCGGCAAGGAGCTGTGTGAGTCAGCCGCCAAGACGCTGCTGGTCCACAGAGACCCTTTTGGGGTTTACTCCACCTTCTACCTGGTGAGGTCCCTGGTGCTGAGTGGTGTCCTGCTGGTGCTGTGTGCCACTGTGATCCTGAAGACCAGGAGAGGACAGTGACCTTCAGTCATCTGGACTAAACTGGGGGAGAGAGAGAGAGAGAGAGAGAGAGAGAGAGAGAGAGAGAGAGAGAGAGAGAGAGAGAGAGAGAGAGAGAGAGAGAGAGAGAGAGAGAGAGAGAGAGAGAGAGAGAGAGAGAGAGAGAGAGAGAGAGAGAGAGAGAGAGAGAGAGAGAGAGAGAGAGAGAGAGTTGATGTTATTCCATGAAGCTTCTCACAGCAGAACACAGACGGTCTCTGTGAGGGAAAAAAAAAACAATCAGGACTTTATTACTGCAAAAGTATAATACCATATTTTCAAATGTATACAAAGGTTTGTAAATATGTTTTTCCAGGCTTGAACACATGCGCTTAATGGCTCATTAATGTGTCATTTAAGTCGGTTTTAAAGTTTTGTACACAGGTTTGTAAAGTAGCATCAAGCGATTTGATATTGTTGTGCTTTGGTGTGTGTTTATTGTTTATTGTTTATTAGGATCCCCATTAGCTATTAACATTCATTTAACAATTATGCAATCACCAGTCTTCTAAATAATTAAATAAAAATAGGGAAAAAAAAAAAAAAGAGATACTACAGTAAATAAAGATAGAATCAATTTGAAATACACCAAAATCACGTACAATACAAGAACTTTTTGTGCCTCTGGGGATTAGTACAGGCTTATTTGCATTGAGTGCTGTTTTAGCTTTTTCTTGAAATTAATTTTTGTACTAGTATTGTTTATATAATTAGGCAATGAGTTCCATCCTGTTATAGCTCGATAGATAATTTAAGTAGTTCTGTTCTTGGTTTGGGTGGTTCAGTATAACCTGAACTGGCTTGTCTGGTCATGTGGTTATGTACATCTCGTGAATATTCAACTTGGTCATATAAATGCTGTGGTTGTCTTGTCAATTATAACATTTTGGAAGAATTTGTGGATCTGTTGTGAGATTTGTGTGTGTGCAGTAGGGATGGGTGTATCTTTCCTGTGGTATCGATATATCGATATTCATGCGCTACTCATTTGGCATCAGTTTCCTTAAACAAATGTGGATACTAACAAATAAGAATTGGGGGTGCATGCATAACTTTCAGCTGTTTTAGATAGCTTACTTCACTTATTATGTGCCGAGACACCTCTGTGCCTGGCGGCGTATTCAACTGGCCCGTGTCACGTGGCAGGAAACCTGAGACATGGTTTCCTGTTGAATGTGGGAGCCGGAGGAACACACAGAAAATAATGGAAGACAGAAAAAGAAGCTTGGTGTGGAGTTATTTTTCACCACTCGACAAAGTGACGGCAAGGTGCAAAGTGTGTGATTAAAAAAAAAAGGTTTCACATAGCAGCAACACAAGTAATTTATTCAAGCATGTTAAGACCACACATGCGGAGAGCCACAGTGAGCTTGAAAAAAGGCAGGCTGCCGTTAACGTCCAGCCTAGAGCACCACCTGCTGTCCGGCAAAAGACCCTACAAGAGAGTCTGCAAAAAGGCCAAGTGTATCCAGGTACAGACAGATACCTTTGCCAGTGTACTGATAAGGACAATAAATATTGAAATCTCAATCTAATTTTAACAGACATGTAAGGTGAAGAGGATAATTATATCCAGTAATGTACAATTGTTGATTACTTAAAACATGCTTTGGTTTTTAGTAATATTTACTGAATATTTTGCTTAAGTATGATGCAGAACTTATGTGAATATGCATATATTTTTAGAAGTCTGAACACTTGATTAAACCAGGTACATCCCTATTTGATTATGTGGATAAGTAAGAGGCAAAACTTCTATTATATATTTTCCATAATATATGGTATAAATGGTCTGTATTTGTCATGTGACCTGTCTTAAATATAATAATATTTTGAATTAAAAAAATTGGCAATAAGAAATTATCAATATCGGTATCAGTATCGGTATCGATGAAAATGCAAGAAAAAGTATCGTTATCGTATCGAATCCTAAAAGTGTGGTATCGCCCATCCCTAGTGTGCAGCTGTGCAGCTCCACCTTCCAGGTAGGGGGCGCCAGTGGCTTCCAGTCTTGGTCGGCCTCTGGAACTGGATTTCCTCCCCGTCTGTCTGAACCAAGAAAGTGGAAACTGCACATTATTTTGGTACTGAAGAGATGGAAAGGCTTAGCCGCTGATGTGGATTAAATGAACTGGAAAATTAAAAGCATTTTCTTTTATTTTGTCCTTTATGTCCTGATTTAAAGAAGTAATTGTTTGATAAGATTAATGGGGAAGATCATGTTTATTTTAATATTTGCCGTTGCAGAATGTTTGGGTGACTAATGGTAACAAAGAAAATATACTGTATGTTGTTTAAATAGGTATAATATCTGGAAGTGTGTTTTCTGTGTTGCTATAATTGTGTTTTGTAATCCCATGTGGAATGAGCTATTTAGATGGCATAACATTAAAATAAATACTTTTTAAAAAAATCATTAATTCATTCTATTCGTATTCAGCTAGACAGCAGTCAGATCTTCACCTCCCTGCACATTGCAGTGGCAGACGACAATTTGTAGAAAGATTTAGAGGTACCAAATGATGGAATCATTATTATTTGGTGAAAGCATCGTCCTCCTTCATTTCTTATCGATCCCTAAAAAACATTTATTTTCTGCTATGATTTTTGCTATAATGTAGCTTTTGCTACATCTTGATTTACCTTCATCTCACAATGTTTTACTTGTTTTGTGATTGTTTTTCCAATACATTATCATTATGTTTAGTAACAACAAAAACACCACCACCACCACCAACAACAACAACAACAAAAATAATTATGATATTTTGCAATTATTATGATCTTCGTTTTTTAACTACATTGTGGAGTAACAAACCAGAAGTCATGCTTCATCTTGGAGGATTCATCTCAGTGTCGTCTCAACTTGAATGCATCTTTGCAGGTGTAACTAAGTTAGTTAAACTAAGTTAATTGAACTAAAAACTAAGACTGTGTAAAAAAAACATTTTAGTTTAACTGAAATTAAAAAATAAAAAATAAATGTTAGAGAAAAAAAAGAAAACTGACTGAAGCCATACAGTGTTCTTACTAATCTAGACAAAAAGTGTGCTTAGTTTTGCTGATGGTTATTGAGACTGGGACGTGGACATGACTGGGAGTCACTAATCTGATTAGAATTAGAATAAAGATTAGAATAAAACAACTAAGAGCAATACTGAAACTCAACTCCAACTAAATATTTTCACACAAAAACAACTGAAACCAGCAAACCCACTCTGGAGACTGAACTGAGTTGAAGCCAAAATTAAAAATGAAATAACAAAACAAAAATTAATGAAAAATGCAAAACTATAATAACCCTTCTGCATAATTTTTTCACACAACTCTAAAACTTCCCCAGCAAAAAGAGCCATATAGTTTTACCCATAAAACTTTGAGCTTATCAAGATACACCAACTCAAAGTGCTTCAAATACTGCAGGACATAACCAGGTAAACAGTTAAAAATACACACAACAGAAACAGCAAAAAACAAATGTCAATAAGATATATAAAAGATGGAGATGAAACAAATGAAAATATGGAAACGGTAAAATATGTAGAATCAAAGGAAGCACATAAAAATGCAAAATAAAGACGGACATAAAAACGATTGCAGATTTTTAGCTGCGTAGCCCACTCACCTCCCTCTGTTTCCTTGAAAGTGACGATGAGACGCAGAATAACCTTCTCACCTCACCAGCTCATTCTTGACTAATACATTCTGAATGACTTTAACAAATGATTTTATCTCTTTCACTTCATTTGTGTCTGAAAATTCCAATCCAAAGTGTCATGTCCAGCAAAAAGGTGTATATTAGCCAGACTTAAATGAAAACTTTAAGCGATAGGACATTTGTGAACGCCCCCTCCACTTCCCCCATCATATAAAAGCAGCCTCTTCAGTGCCTTTCAGTGTGTGAGGGTCAGGTGCAGAGAGTCACTCCACCAGGTCACTCCTCCTCGTCCCGACCGCTTCACACTCAACTGTAAAGCGCCCCAGTGCATTCTGAAGCCAACTGGAGGGAGGCGACTTTGTGAAGCCAACTGGACCACATCATCCGCCAAAAAACAAACAAAAACACAACAAACAAACTCACACACAGAAAGGCTGTTTCAGAAGAAAGACCACAGGAGAGATTTTGACAACAACCCCGCTTGCAGCTAGGGTGTCACAAGTGGGTTTGTTCAGGTTGGTGGAGAAGGCCCGGCCAACCAGACCCCCATGAGACCCTTTACACCAGCTGATGCATTAAAATCCTGTGCTGCATTGGCCGGGAATCAAACCCAGGCCTCCCGCGTGGCAGGCGAGAATTCTACCACTGAACCACCAATGCTGGAATTCAGCACTAAAGGGCACAATTGCACCTGACTGCAGTCCGCAGATCGGGGTTGGGCTAAATGTGGGCGGAGCTATACGTTTGACTCTGTGCGGTGACTACAGTTAGCAGGTCGGAGTTGGGCTAAATGTGGGCGAAGCTAAACGTTTGACTCAGCCCGAGCGCCATCTGGTTAGGTTAGGGTTAGATGGAACTCGATATCTCACGCCAACTTCATCTCCAATTTCAGTAGTACAAGCAGCATAGTTGTGAGTTTTCGGGTTAAAAGGCACTGGCCCTCGCACGTTACTGGACTGCCAAAACCCTGAAGAACACCACGCTGTTTTACAAAAACAAGATGGCTGTCCTTCAAATAACTCAAAATGGCTGCTGGGTGTGTAAATAGGGGTGGGGTAGAGTGAAGGGGTCCAGGAGGTTAGGGTTAGGAAGAGGTTAGGTTTAGGTGTGGTTAAGGTGAAGATTAGGAGAGGGTTAGGGTTAGGTATAGTAGAAG
This sequence comes from Myripristis murdjan, assembly GCF_902150065.1. NCBI lineage: Eukaryota > Metazoa > Chordata > Actinopteri > Holocentriformes > Holocentridae > Myripristis > Myripristis murdjan. The sequence goes on from NC_043997.1 coordinate 4,467,085, forward strand.
GTAGGGTTACGGTTAGGAAGAGGTTTAGGGTTGGGTATAGTAGGAAGGTTAAGGTTAGGGTTAGGTAAGGGGGAGAAGAGGTTAGGATTAGGAAGAGGTTAGGTTTAGGTATAGTAGGAAGGTTAAGGTTAGGGTTAGGTAAGGGGAAAAGGTTAGGGTTAGGAAGAGGTTAGGTTTAGGTATAGTAGGAAGGTTAAGGGTTAGGTAAGGGGGAAAGAAAGGTTAGGGTTAGGGAGAGGTTAGGTTTAGGTATAGTAGGAAGGTTAAGGTTAGGGTTAGGTAAGGGGGAAAAAAAGGTTAGGGTTAGGAAGAGGTTAGGTTTAGGTATAGGATGGGGTTGGTTAGGGTAAGGAAGAGATTAGGGTTAGGTGTAGTTGGAAGGTGGAGGTTAGGGTTAGGTGGGGGGGGGTTGGGGTTAGGAGAGGTTAGGGTTAGGTATAGGTTGGGGCTGGTTAGGTTTAGGAAGAGGTTAGGTTTAGGTATAGTTGGAGAGGTAGAGGTTAGTAAGGGTAGGGGTTTAGGGTAGGATTTTAGGTTTGGATTGATCTGGGCTAGGTAAGATGTTGAGTGGGGGTAGGGAGAAAGGGTTCGGGTGGTAGGAGTCGCGGGGGGGCCTTTTGGCCGTGTGTTTGAACCTGTTGCCCGGGACTGGGATACAGGCTCCGCCACCCATGGTCCGACTGGCCCCCCTGAGGAGGGTCTCACCTGTTGGTGGGTAGTCTGATATGAGGTTATGTGGGCGTAACTGACTCCCGGGACTGGGTCTCAGAAACTGCTCACCTGGGCCCTGTCGTCGCGTTCGTTTTAATGTTGCTGAGTAGCCTGCATCTGATTCCCTGTACTGGGTCTCAGTTTAGGTGGTATGTACTTGTCCTATTTTGGATTGTTATAGGTTTGACAGAATATTGCTCTTTAGGCGCTTTGTTATTAAGCAGAGGATTATATGCCTGTACTTAAGCACCCCTGCATGCTCCACACATAAGTGTGTGTGTGCGTGCCTGTGTGCCGTCAATACATGCATACCGCCCTCCATTTTGGGTTCCTAAATTTGGGGTGACTATGGAACATTTCATCAGTAGTGTCACCACAGAATCATCGAGGGTTTCGGCCGTTTACACACTAGACCCTCTCCTCCGTGGAGGCCAGCTGGGGTGATCAAATCCCAGCTACTGTTCCAGAATTTTAAAGTTATTTTAGGATTCCTTGCCAATGTTTTGCTATTTTTTGCGCCGTGCTCGGTGTCCAGTGGACTTTGTCTGCCCCTGTCTGGAACTCTGTTTTTCTAAGAGGGATGATGTGCGGATATTTTTGAATTTCCGAGTTGATATTTTGGAGCATCTCCCTCTCTTGGATAGTTAGTCTATCGCTATAGTTGAGTAATGCCCATTTAATTTCTGCCTGCGGGAACGTGCTTTGCGCAACTTCATAAAGTTGTCCCACTTGCTCGCGGGTTTGCCGTGGGACCGCTGAGTTTTTGTCGTTGATGCCAAATGATAATATTACTTTTTGGACCCTCTCCGTGGTGGGAGTTTTCCTTTTTAGGATGTGAATTGCGTGGAAAATCTTGGCTCCTGGATAGGAGTCCATTTGGATTTGGGGGCCCAAATTGTGTGGGAGTCTGGAGATGTTGGAATCTCCTATAATTAAGAAGGGACAGCTCGGCTGGAGTTGCCAATTTTGTAATTTGTTGCCAAAGTGTTCGTGCCTCGTAAGGAGGTTCTTTGGGGGTGTGATTGTGGTTGGCACTGTGTTTGTCTCCAATAAATTGGTAAGTCTCATCTGTGCCCTGTTTAGTGTCGAGCTGTCCAGTTTCTTAATTTCTTTGTGTGTCCAGCGGACTGCTACCGTCCAGGCCTCTCTCCATCTAATTGTGTTGGACTGGGTGATTTCCCATTCTATTTCCTGGGCCAATTGGAGGAAGTGGTTAGAAATCGACTGGAGAGAGGTTTGAAGCCAATTTTGGGTTGCCGTGTCTGGCAGCTGGAGGCCAAAAGGTTGCAGTAAAAATGCAACTTGTTTGGGGTTGGTACGGAGAAGGTCCCTATATTGTGCCTGTTGCGCTTCACTCTGGTGGTGTAGGTATTTAATATATTTTTTCAGATTTTTGCTAAGTATTTTAAATTCCGCCGTTGCCATTTTGGTTTTTTTGGGGGGTCTCTAAATTTTTAGTTTAAAGTTCTGATTTCTAATTCCTATGTTTTAAGTTTTAAGTTTAAACTTTGGGTTTTTTTAGGTTTTGATTTTAAAGTGGTTGTTGGTTGGAGCGCCTGTGGTCCCGATGCAACCTCGCTAGTCCTCTAAGTTTGGACTAGAGGTTGTTAATTTGAGAGGAGGTGGTCGGTTGAAGAAGCCCAATTAGTTAAGGGGTGGGTCTGATAAAGCGTGTGTGGTGTGATATGGACTGTGGTGTGTGTTGGAGCTAGTCTCAGGTAGAAGACTGTTAAGGTTAGGGTTAGGTGAAGGGTTAAGGTTGTCAGGGTGATATTTTCACCTCCTCCGATGTGAAATGGAAGCTCTTCTCCCCGTTGGGGAATTGAACCCGGGTCTCCCACGTGACAGGCAGGGATACTAACCACTATACTAACGAGGAGACACACTGTGGGGGTGGGGCCAGGTCCCATCTCACAGCTTATTCAGGTCCGCTTCCAGTCATCGCTCTCTTAAAGTTCTCGTTCAGGTCATGCCCACACTGTGCCCCGTCATTTTTCAAACACTTCTCTTTTTCCACCAAGCCGGCATCTTCCACCCACAAAAATGGCACTTTTCAAAAACGGTCTCCAAGGTGTGGAAATCTGACAACACAGGCCTGGTGTTTTTGGGAGGATGGGGTAAACTAGGGTTGGGAATGGAGAACCGGTTCCCATTCGGAACTGGTCCAAAATGACTTGATTGGTCGGAATCGTTCGTGTCTACACGTTATCAATTCCTTCAATGATTCCTCATATTCCTGCGTCACGCGCTGACGTCATCACAAATTTAACAAAGGACCTCTTCAAACAGAACTATCATGGACAAGAGCAGACGAAAGCGGTCGAAAGTATGACTACAGTTTACCCACAAAGACAGCAATTTTTCCACCCGCCATTTTTGCAAGGCAGAAATAATGTGTAAAGGAGGAAATGCGTCTAATATGCTGAAAGACTTTAGTAGCAAACACGGCGTTAAACATCAACAGTGCCGAGTGTTTGACAGCCTGCGCCGGCAAGCCAGCTCCGCTAATGAAGGTAGGATCAGCTACGATTGTATGGGACACCCTCCTCCAGTGCCGGCTCTGCCTATGTTGGAGCCCTAGAAGAAATTACTCCCTTGCACTCTTCCATGCAACTTCCATGCTGCCCGCTTCGCCCAGGTGTGGCAGCCTACATATAGGGCACGGCTCCCCCTGGTGGTTGTGTTACTCTGGTAGCACATATACTAAAATTGGAACGATACAGAGAAGATTAGCATGGCCCCTGCGCAAGGAAGACATGCAAATTCGTGAAGCGTTCTCATTTTCCTTTTTTGGTTCAAAAACAAGTTGAGATGTGACTTTTTCAAGGTTTTTTATGAGACGTTCATGCCTGCCTGACCTTTGACCTGGTTTCCCACCATTGTGAAAGCAGCAGCAGGGAGGAGGGGGACTGGGTCGGGGGCCAGAGCCTCCACGCAGGTCGGAGAAATCAAATGTCAGATTCATATTCAGATTCAGATTCCTTTATTGTCATTCAGACATTACATCAGAGATACACTGCAGAATGAAATTACGATGCATTGATTATGATAAAAATTGGATAAAAACCATTGAAATTACCCCACTGTGGGACTAATAAAGGAATATCTTATCTTACGAATAAAAAAAGAACAAAAATATATGTGCAAAATGTATATACAAAACAGTCGTAATAAATAGATGAGTATAGGTGACAGTGTGGCTGAGGTCTGCTCAGCACATTGCACAGGAAAGTGTGAGTGTTTTTTATGCGGTGTTAGCATGTGGGTGGGACAACTTAACGGGAGGTCTGGGGAAAATTTCACAATGAGTAGATACCATTTCCTGTGTTCTGGTGCATTTTAACACGTGATTTGATAATTTTATCTAGCTATAGCAAAAGAAAAATATGGGTACATTCGTGATCAGTGCAATTAACAAGACAGTTAAAACAGACAACAAGCACACATTCAATAAATATGAAACTAACATAAATACTAGAGAATAGGTATGCTACAAAAGTAAACTACCTTCTGTTAAAAAGCAGTGAGTTTTATGACTGTCAGTGCCTTTTTTTTCTATTTTCAGACATCTCATGTGCTGTCAGTGGATTGCTCTTTCTTTGATTGTGAGTTACTGAGTTTACACGGTGATATTTAGAAGTGTTTCATGACAGGAGCATGCAATTTTTAATCTGGAGCTAAACTCATCCAGGTTGGAGTTACTAGGTTCTCACATCACGTCTTGTGGCAGAGTAACTCTACATGGTGCTTCACACATCTCTGAGAGCAAACAACAAATGTTTACCATAAATTTTAAAAGACTAAGGAGCTGGTTGTGGACCTGAGGAGGGCCAAGCCTGTCTCCATCCAGGGGGTCATTGGTGTGGACATCGTAGAGGACGACAGGCGCCTCCGAGTGGACACGGACAGCAAACTGGATCTACTGGGACAGCAGGCCGAGGGCAGCGGACGCCACCGGAATCAACAAACTGATCCACAAGGCCGGTGAGGTTGCGGAGCAGGACTCAGAGAGGAGGATGCTGTCCAAACTACGTGATATCTTGGAGAATGTCTCCCAACCACTCCACGACCCACTGGCCAATCACAGGAGTGCATTCAGTGGAGGACTGACTCCACCGAGATGCAGCACAGAAATGCCGTAGGAAGTCATTCCCTCCTGTGGCCCCCAGACTTTTTACCGCCCCCCGTGGAGGGTCAGATAGTCAGACTTAACTGCGTGACAGTACACTGTTATAACCCGTTTATTTAACCATTTAACAGTGCAATACTTTATATCTGCAGGACTCGACAACAATTCAACAGTGCAGTATTCCTGTGGATATAAGGTGTATGTGGGTATACTTTTTTACTATGGCTGAGGAAGTTAACACGTCTAATTAACTAATTAACGCAAAATCCTTTTAACGGCGACAATTTTTTTAACGGGCGATTAATGCGGTGTTGTTTGAACCTTTGCCCACTCCGTTGTTTGAGAAATCAGGAAGTGAAATCATGCAACTTTCCTCCTGCCTCTGCAAAATTGTTTAATGCGCACAGCACGATTACCGGCGCATGGCCAACCCTAATCAACCGTGTTGTCTGTGTCATTGTCCGTTGTCCTGCTGCAACCGCGTATAAACAAAAGTCGGTTTATAATGAAAGTATGGCAGTCTGTGTGCGTGGCACACTTGTCAGATCCGGCAGACTGACAGCTGGAAAGGCACCTGTCAGACCTGACCTGACCGGCTGGCAGCAGGTCTTCCGGATCTAACGGGTGTGCCGCGCATACAGACTGCCGTACTTTCATTATAAACCGACTTTTGTTTATATTGAGTGGTTATCGGATAAACCGCTCTAATTTCATTTCTGGCCACCGTGGCTCTCTGCTCTGACCAACTGAAGCAGCAGCACCCGAGTAGCAGACAGATGTCACTGACGTAATGACGGTAATATTTTCAGCGAATCAACAATCAAAGAAAATATAACACATCAGACACTGGAGTGGATTAGAGCCTATGTAAGACTTGAGCTTGTTTATAGTCACAAATGAGTACACATGATGAGTGGAAAAATTTACAATAGAAAAGTCAGATTTGGCATGAGATTTCTCTCTTGAGGGTGAGAGCGTGAGATTGAGGCTGAATGTCACGGCCAATGCGTGAGAGTTGGCAACCCTGCCAATGGACACCTCTACCACCTGTAAACTTTCCACAGTGGTCGCCAGATGGGTGGCTACATCATTACAATGTAATATTGCAGTTATGCCCATCTGTTTTTTGTTGGGCTTGAGTTTATAATTTCAGCCTTTTTTTTTATTTTTTTTTTTATTATGTGCACATGCTGCATTAGCAGAAAGTAAGTATTTGTCTACTCCCATGTTGACATGAGTATTAAAAACTTTTAAGGTAGATTTAGAACAGATCAAAAATATGCGATTAATTTGCGATTAAACATGAACTACAGACAATCATGCGATTAATCTGATTGAATATTTTAATCGATCCGCAGCCCTACTTTTAACATATGTTCATTTGTTTATTTCTACATTTGTTGCTGCAATATTTTGTTGGATTAGTGCTCATATCTAGACTTAATGCACATAACGCACATGCTTTTGATACAGCTTTATACATAATGCACACACTTTTTTGCAAAGTTGCAAGGCACATATTTTTATTTTTCTTCTTATTTTTTATTTCTTTTAATTTAATCCTCCTCTTGATAATTTGAGCAACCAAAACCGACCCAATTTCCCCTCTGGTATCAACAAAGTGTTTCTGATTCTGAAACAGATTTAGCTTTGGGCCATCAAAATAGTTTTATAACAAGTCAGGTACACAGGAATTTCATTTCAACAGGAAATAGCTGATTCAGAGTCAGATTATGGAAAGCCCCTCCATACTGCTGAAATAAACTTATCAAGTGAAGTTCACGAGCGGTTTGCACAATCCCTCTTGTATTTGCGATTGAGCCTCGGAGCAGAATGGCCGCAGTCGCACAGCTCATCTTCCTGCTTGTTGCTCTCACTGACGGCGTTGGTGCAGAGCAAACCATCGTAGTCCTGCCAAAGGATGACATTTATGTCTTCAGGCCCCCCCATGCAGCCAACTTCTGCGTGATGTCCAGATCCACCGGTGAGGAGACGCTGATGCTGTGGAACACCTCGCACTTGTCGCCCAGGAACTCGATGCTACCTGAAGACCTCAGGGAACGCCTGCAGGTCAGTGAAGAGGTAAATGCCTACTTTTATAAGATCCACAATCTGACTCTCTCAGACTCCGGCCTGTACCGAATGGAGTGCTGGACCGAGGGCAACATGACGTACCAGATGATCACCGAGGTTACTGTTTGCGGTGCCATAGGTGAAATGAGAACTGCCTACACAAGTTTTGATGGGACAGTGAACCTGACATGTGAAGGAGCAAATGACAACCTGACGGTCCAGTGGCTGTCTGAGGGTTTTCCTGGTTGGACCAGATTATTTGGGGATGATGACAAACCTCTGGTGGAAAACAGAGGAGAAAAGCTACAGGTGGTGAAGGACCACTCCTCTCTTCATTTCACCAACTACAGAGTCAATTTGTTTGACCGCTTCACCTGTCTGGTGATGGACAAGCAGCAGTGCATCAGCAGTCATCCTGTCGAGGTAAGGTTACAGAAGAAGATCATCTACCACCGGGTGGGAGACAGTGCTGTGCTGCAATGTGCCAACTCTGATTTTAGTAACGAGCAAAGATGCTGGTATACATTCAGTGAGAGGGTGCGCAGGCTGTGTCAGAACATCCCTGAGCACTTCAGTAACATCACCGACCGAAGAGGAGCACAGACGAATTCGCAGGACGTAAAGGTCAACCAGAACTACTCCCTGGTCTTTCCGTCTTTGACACTCAACCATACAAGTGTAAACATGTGCTTCTCCATCAGTGCTCAACACGCACTTTACTTCCTGGTGGTGTGCCCTGACTTTGCCCCAGCTGATGTACAGCTCTTCTCAAAAGGAGATGAGGTCACTCTCAGATGTGACCACGATCATGGTGACAACATCCTGGTCCTGTGGTTCAGGAAGAAGGACCAGGTGGAGAGCCTCGTCTATGTATCACATCCTTCCTACGCCACAAACAATCTCATGCAGGACAAAGGTTTTGAAGGCAGAGTCAAGATGTCCTTCCCTGACAAAAGCCTCATTATTTCTGACGTCTCGCTGGAGGATGGAGGGGAGTACTGGTGTGCAGCTGTCAACAAGACCTACAAGAGGCTGTGTGAGTCAGCCGCCAAGACGCTGCTGGTCCACAGAGACCCTTTTGGGGTTTACTCCACCTTCTACCTGGTGAGGTCCCTGGTGCTGAGTGGTGTCCTGCTGGTGCTGTGTGCCGCTGTGGTCGCTGTGATCCTGAAGACCAGGAGAGGACAGTGACCTTCAGTCATCTGGACTAAACTAGGGAGAGAGAGAGAGAGAGAGAGAGAGAGAGAGAGAGAGAGAGAGAGAGAGAGAGAGAGAGAGAGAGAGAGAGAGAGAGAGAGAGAGAGAGAGAGAGAGAGTGAGTGAGTGAGTTGATGTTATTCCATGGCAGAACACAGAGGGTCTCTGTGAGGGAAAAAAAACAATCAGGACTTTATTATTGCAAAAGTATAATACCATATTTTCAAATGTATACAGAGGTTTGTAAATATGTTTTTCCAGGCTTGAACACATGCACTTAACGGCTCATTAATGTGTCATTTAAGTCGGTTTTAAAGTTTTGTACACAGGTTTGCAAAGTAGCATCAAGCGATTTGATATTGTTGTGCTTTGGTGTGTGTTTATTGTTTATTGTTTATTAGGATCCCCATTAGCTATTAACATTCATTTAACAATTATGCAATCACCAGTCTTCTAAATAATTAAATAAAAATAGGGGGAAAAAAAGATGCTACAGTAAATAAAGATAGAATCAATTTGAAATACACCAAAATCACGTACAATACAAAAACTTGTTGTGCCTCTGGGGATTAGTACAGGCTTATTTGCATTGAGTGCTGTTTTAACTTTTTCTTGAAATTAATTTTTGTACTAGTATTGTTTATATAATTAGGCGATGAGTTCCATCCTGTTATAGCTCGATAGATAACAGTAGATTTAAGTAGTTCTGTTCTTGGTTTGGGTGGTTGAGTATAACCTGAACTGGCTTGTCTGGTCATGTGGTTATGTATATCTCGTGAGTATTCAACTTGGTCATATAAATGCTGTGGTTGTCTTGTCAATTATAACATTTGGGAAAAATGTGTGGATCTGTTGTGAGATTTGTGTGTGTGCAGTAGGGATGGGTGTATCTTTCCTGTGGTATCAATATATCGATACTCATGCGCTACTCATTTGGCATCAGTTTCCTTAAACAATTGTCGATACTAACAAATAAGAATTGGGGGTGCATGCATAACTTTCAGCTGTTTTAGATAGCTTACTTCACTTATTATGTGCCGAGACACCTCTGTGCCTGGCGGCGTACTGAGCTGGCCCGTGTCACGTGACAGGAAACCTGAGATATGGTTTCCTGTTGAATGTGGGAGCCGGAGGAACACACAGAAAATAATGGCAGACAGAAAAAGAAGTTATTTTTCACCACTCGACAAAGTGACGGCAAGGTGCAAAGTGTGTGATAAAAAAGTTTCACATAGCAGCAACACAAGTAATTTATTCAAGCATGTTAAGACCACACATGCGGAGAGCCACAGTGAGCTTGAAAAAAGGCAGGCTGCCGTTAACGTCCAGCCTAGAGCACCACCTGCTGTCCGGCAAAAGACCCTACAAGAGAGTCTGCAAAGAGGCCAAGTGTATCCAGGTACAGACAGATACCTTTGCCAGTGTAGTGATAAGGACAATAAATATTGAAATCTCAATCTAATTTTAACAGACACTTAAGCTGAAGAGGATAATTATATCCAGTATTGTACAATTACTGATTACTTAAAACATGCTTTGGTTTTTAGTAATGTTTACTGAATATTTTGCTTAAGTAATCATGCAAAATTTATGTGAATATGCATATATTTTAAGAAGTCTGAACACTTGATTAAACCAGGTACATCCCTATTTGATTATGTGGATAAGTAAGAGGCAAAACTTCTATTATATATTTTCCATAATATATGGTATTAATGGTCTGTATTCGTCACGTGATTTGTCTTAAATGTAATAATATTTTGAATGAAAAAAATTGCCAATAAGAAATTATCAGTATCAGTATCGATGAAAATGCAAGAAAAAGTATCAGTATTGTATTGAATCCTAGTGTGGTATTGCCCATCCCGAGTGTGCAGCTGTGCAGCTCCACCTTCCAGGTAGGGGGCGCCAGTGGCTTCCAGTCTTGGTCGGCCTCTGGAACTGGATTTCCTCCCCGTCTGTCTGAACCAAGAAAGTGGAAACTGCACATTATTTTGGTACTGAAGAGATGGAAAGGCTTAGCCGCTGATGTGGATTAAATGAACTGGAAAATTAAAAGCATTTTCTTTTATTTTGTCCTTTATGTCATGATTTAAAGAAGTAATTGTTTGATAAGATTAATGGGGAAGATCTTGATTATTTTAATATTTGCCGTTGCAGAATGTTTGGGTGACTAATGGTAACAAAAAAAATATATTGTATGTTGTTTAAATAGGAATAATATCTGGAAGTGTGTTTTCTGTGTTGCTACAATTGTGTCATGTAATCCCATGTGGAATGAACTATTTAGATGGCATAACATTAAAATAAATACTTTTTTAAAAAAATCATGAATTCATTCTATTCGTATTCAGCTAGACAGCAGTCAGATCTTCACCTCCCTGCACATTGCAACAGCAGAGGACAATTTGTAGAAAGATTTAGAGGTACCAAATGATGGAATCATTATTATTTGGTGAAAGCATCGTCCTCCTTCATTTCTTATAGATCCCTAAAAAAAATTATTTTCAGCAATGATTTTTGATATAATCTAGATTTTTCTACATCTTGATTTACCTTCATCTCACCATGTTTTACTTGTTTTGTGATCATTTCTAATACATTATCATTATGTTTAGTAACAACAAAAACACCACCACCACCACCAACAACAACAACAACAAATATAATGATATTTTATAATTATTATGATCTTTTTTTTTAACTACATTGTGGAGTAACAAACCAGAAGTCATGCTTCGTCTTGGAAGATTCATCTCGGTGTCGTCTCAACTTGAATGCATCTTTGCAGGTGTAACTAAGTTAATTAAACTAAAAACTGAGACTATGTGTAAAAAAACATTTTAGTTTAACTGAAATTAAAAAATAAAAAAGAAATGTTAGAGAAAAAAAGAAAACTAACTGAAGCCATACAGTGTTCTTACTAAACTAGACAAAAAGTGTGCTTAGTTTTGCTGATGGTTAGTGAGACTGGAATTAGAATAAAGATTAGAATAAAACAACTAACAGCAATACTGAAACTCAACTCCAACTAAACATTTTCACACAAAAACAACTGAAACCAGCAAAGCAGCAGCACCCGAGCAGCAGACGGACGTCACCGACGTAATGACGGTAATGTTTTCAGCGAATCAACAATCAGAGAACACATTAGACAGTGGAGTGGTTTAGAGCCTATGTAAGACTTGAGTTTATTTATAGTCACAAATGAGTACACATGATGAGTGGAAAAATTTACAATAGAAAAGTCAGATTTGGCGTGAGATTTCTCTCTTGAGCGTGAGAGCGTGAGATTGAGGCTGAATGTGTGACTGTCACGGCCAATGCGTGAGAGTTGGTAACCCTGCCAATGGACACCTCTACCACCTGTAAACTTTCCACAGTGGTCGCCAGATGGGTGGCTACATCATTACAATGTAATGCTGCAGTTATGCCCATCTGTTATTTGTTGGGCTTGAGTTTATAATTTCAGCCTTTTCTTTCATTTTTTAGTTTGTGCACCTTATTTTATTTTTTTTTTATTGTTACATCTGTTGTTACTTGGAGATTCTGGACAGTATTTGTCATTGCTGCAATAATAATAAACATGCTGTATTAGCAGAAAGTAAGTATTTGTCCACTCCCATGTTGATATGAGTATTAAAAACTTGAAAAATATCTGTTTAAGGTAGATTTAGAACAAATAAAAAAAAAATTGCGATTAATTTGCGATTAATCATGATTAACTATGGACAATCATGTGATTAATCTGATTAAAGAAAAGAAAGAAGATGTCACAGCTGCTTTGCATAAAAGTCCCAGCATGCTTTGTGGTCTCCAGTTTGATTGTGATACGGAGACATTTTCTGTGGAAAATGCTGGTGGTGGCCCGACTGAGAGCAAACCATGACTGAGAAAGCAGAACATATGTCAGCCTTTATATGACACCTGGCTCCTCCCAAATGCTGTGTTACTCCGGTAGCACATATACTAAAATTGGAACGATACAGAGAAGATTAGCATGGCCCCTGCGCAAGGATGACATGCAAATTCGTGAAGCTTTCCTCTTCAAATGGAGTTTTTGCTGTTAAAAAACGGCAGAGAAGTGAGTTTTTCAAGGTATTCCAGATGTTTTTGGCTCAATCCTGTGACAGCGCCCCTAGTGGCAGCTTCCTGGCCTCACAAAGGACAAAGAACGGTGTTGCTATTTGAAAAAATTACTGAGATTTGATTTTTTTCAAACAAAACTCTGTGGGCTCTAGTTTCCCGGCACAGCACGTGAGGCGCAGTGAGGCGAACCCCCCGCAGAGCTAGTTTGGAGCAGCGCAACCCGAGGGGCACACAGTTTGGTATTTTGGCAGACCGAGGTGAGACGAGATGGGAATGGCGTTGCAGTGGGGGGAGGTGTTGACAGATTCAGCTTGGTGCAGTGACAGTTTCGTGCCAAAAGGCTTCGGCTGAGGTGCGCCCAAAGCTTGCCATCTGAAACCACGTCTACTTTCAGTACAAGACGGAGCGGAGCCAGTGGAGTGGAAGTTTGGCTGACTGGCAGGCAGTGCACACACGTCACCAAAACCTCACAATCAGCACAAACGGTGCTAATCTCCTTTGATCTGACATCAGATGTGATGGGACAGTCGATATGGAGATAAATATATGTGCTGATTGACATAGTAGCATTGAATAGTGGTTTTTGTCGGTATTTATTGAGAGTACATGCGCCACCGTGCACGGCGCACCAAAATTGCAAAATCCACCTGGCCACACCCAGTTGGCGAAGTGCAGCTGCGCCCCCGCCTCACCCGGTCTGTGAAACTAGAGCCCCATGTGTTTGCCGAGACACCCCTGTGCCTGGCGACGTATTGAGCTGGCCCGTGTCACGTGACAGGAAACCTGAGACATGGTTTCCTGTTGAATGTGGGAGCCGGAGGAACACACAGAAAATAATGGCAGACAGAAAAAGAAGCTTGGTGTGGAGTTATTTTTCACCACTCGACAAAGTGACGGCAAGGTGCCAAGTGTGTGATTAAAAAAAAAAGGTTTCACATAGCAGCAACACAAGTAATTTATTCAAGCATGTTAAGACCACACATGCAGAGAGCCACAGTGAGCTTGAAAAAAGGCAGGCTGCCGTTAACGTCCAGCCTAGAGCACCACCTGCTGTCCGGCAAAAGACCCTACAAGAGAGTCTGCAAAAAGGCCAAGTGTATCCAGGTACAGACAGTTACCTTTGCCAGTGTAGTGATAAGGACAATAAATATTGAAATCTCAATCTAATTTCAACAGACATGTAAGGTGAAGAGGATAATTATATCCAGTATTGTACAATTGTTGATTACTTAAAATATGCTTTGGTTTTTAGTAATGTTTACTGAATATTTTGCTTAAGTAATCATGCACAATTTATGTGAATATGCATATATTTTAAGAAGTCTGAAAACTTGATTAAACCAGGTACATCCCTATTTGATTATGTGGATAAGTAAGAGGCAAAACTTCTATTATATATTTTCCATAATATATGGTATAAATGGTCTGTATTTGTTATGTGACCTGTCTTAAATGTAATAATATTTTGAATGAAAAAAATTGCCAATAATAAATTATCAATATCGGTATGAGTATCGGTATCGATGAAAATGCAAGAAAAAGTATCGGTATCATATCGAATCCTAAAAGTGTGGTATTGCCCATCCCTAGTGTGTAGCTGTGCAGCTCCACCTTCCAGGTAGGGGGCGCCAGTGGCTTCCAGTCTTGGTCGGCCTCTGGAACTGGATTTCCTCCCCGTCTGTCTGAACCAAGAAAGTGGAAACTGCACATTATTTTGGTACTGAAGAGATGGAAAGGCTTAGCCGCTGATGTGGATTAAATGAACTGGAAAATTAAAAGCATTTTCTTTCATTTTGTCCTTTATGTCATGATTTAAAGAAGTAATTGTTTGATAAGATTAATGGGGAAGATCTTGATTATTTTAATATTTGCCGTTGCAGAATGTTTGGGTGACTAATGGTAACAAAGAAAATATATTGTATGTTGTTTAAATAGGTATAATATCTGGAAGTCTGTTTTCTGTGTTGCTGTAATTGTGTCATGCAATTCCCTGTGGAATGAGCTATTTAGATGGTATAACATTAAAATAAATACTTTTTAAAAAAATCATTAATTCATTCTATTCGTATTCAGCTAGACAGCAGTCAGATCTTCACCTCCCTGCACATTGCAACAGCAGAGGACAATTTGTAGAAAGATTTAGAGGTACCAAATGATGGAATCATTAAAAATTGGTGAAATCATCGTCCTCCTTCATTTCTTATAGATCCCTAAAAAAAATTATTTTCAGCAATGATTTTTGATATAATCTAGATTTTTCTACATCTTGATTTACCTTCATCTCACCATGTTTTACTTGTTTTGTGATCATTTCTAATACATTATCATTATGATTAGTAACAACAAAAACACCACCACCACAAACAACAACAAAAATAATTATGATATTTTGCAACTCTTATGATCTTTTTTTTTAACTACACTGTGGAGTAACAAACCAGAAGTCATACTTCGTCTTGGAAGATTCATTTCAGTGTTGTTTTAACTTGAATGCATCTCTGCAGGTGTAACTAAGTTAGTTAAACTAAGTTAATTAAACTAAAAACTGAGACTATGTGTAAAAAAAAAAAAAAAAAAAACATTTTAGTTTAACTGAAATAAAAAATAAAAAATAAATGTTAGACAGACTAACTGAAGCCATACAGTGTTCTTACTAAACTAGACAAAAAGTGTGCTTAGTTTTGCTGATGGTTATTGAGACTGGGACGTGGACATGACTGGGAGTCACTGCCTTCACAAAGTGAAGAGCTAATCTGATTAGAATTAGAATAAAGATTAGAATAAAACAACTAAGAGCAATACTGAAACTCAACTCCAACTAAACATTTTCACACAAAAACAACTGAAACCAGCAAAGCAGCAGCACCCGAGCAGCAGACGGACATCACTGACGTAATGACGGTAATGTTTTCAGCGAATCAACAATCAGAGAACACATCAGACACTGGAGTGGATTAGAGCCTATATAAGACTTGAGCTTATTTATAGTCACAAATGAGTACACATGATGAGTGGGAAAATTTACAATAGAAAAGTCAGATTTGGCATGACATTTCTCTCTTGAGCGTGAGAACGTGAGATTGAGGCTGAATGTCACGGCCAATGCATGAGAGTTGGCAACCCTGCTAGTGGACACCTGTACCACCTGTAAACTTTCCACAGTGGTCACCAGATGGGTGGCTACATCATTACAATGTAATGCTGCAGTTATGCCCATCTGTTATTTGTTGGGCTTGAGTTTATAATTTCAGCCTTTTCTTAAAAAAATTTTTTTAGTATGTGCACCTTATTTTCTTTTTTTTTTTTTTTTTCTGTTACATCTTTTGTTACTTGGAGATTCTGGACAGTATTTGTCATTGTTGCAATAATAATAAACATGCTGTATTAGCAGAAAGTAAGTATTTGTCCACTCCCATGTTGATATGAGTATTAAAAACTTGAAAAATATCTGTTTAAGGTAGATTTAGAACAAATAAAAAAAAATTGCGATTAATTTGCGATTAATCATGATTAACTATGGACAATCATGTGATTAATCTGATTAAAGAAAAGAAAGAAGATGTCACAGCTGCTTTGCATAAAAGTCCCAGCATGCTTTGTGGTCTCCAGTTTGATTGTGATGCGGAGACATTTTCTGTGGAAAATGCTGGTGGTGGCCTGACTGAGAGCAAACCATGACTGAGAAAGCAGAACATATGTCAGCCTTTATATGACACCTGGCTCCGCCCAAAAGCTGTGTTACTCCGGTAGCACATATACTAAAATTGGAACGATACAGAGAAGATTAGCATGGCCCCTGCGCAAGGATGACACGCAAATTTGTGAAGCGTTCCAGGGGAGCCGTGCTCTATATGTAGGCTGCCATATGTTCTGCTTTCTCAATGCTTTCTCAAGCAGTCAATATACACTGCGGTGTGTCCGTCAGAGTTGTCCGTTATCTGCCCTCCTCTACGTTGTCTGTATAGAACCCCTGGCACAGATCTTGAGAAGGGATTTGGAAGCCTACACATACAGGCACTAGCCACTCCAACACTCACTCTGATGTCACATAGCCACTCCATATGAGTGTAAAAAACTTGCCTTACAAAATCAGCATGCGGCACATCAAGGCACTCGATTCTGCCACCTTGTCAATGATGCCATCAATGTCTAGTTGCATCAGTATTTCTTTCTCAGTGGACATCAGCAAAAATGCCTCTAGCCGGTCCTAGCCGGCTAATTGATTAATTAATTGAGAGTGCACATGGCCTAAAGAACCTCCTACTGAGAAGAACCAGTGTGTTTTAGAAAACTCACTTGCTGAAGCATCACTTTTTTTTGACGGTGCGACAGCGAGGGGGGGGGGCTGAATAACAAGGGCAGCTTGAGGCACTTGGCAGCGTCTTCCTCGAGTGCCTTTCTTTTTTTCTCTCTCTCCCTTTCTGCCCCACCTTTCCTCTTTTTTTTCCCCCGGATTTGGATTGGGGTCCATGGAAAAATTTATTTATCAACTGCAATGTAATCACTAAACCTTTCCTTCCGCCTCCTCCGCTCTCCTCCACAGTCCAACACACTCGCGCGAGTCGCCACACCCCCTCCTATGTTTACAGCGTGCTCGGACTGTTGGGGCGGGTGTTAATCAAAACAAACCAATCACGTCTTGAGCTTGTCACAGGCTGCTGGCCTCTGATTGGCCTGGCCTGGCCTGTCCCTCTGTAAGGGACAGGCCAACCGGAGAGCGGACCGGCATGACAGCTGATTGGCCTGGCCAGCGACCTGTCCAAAAAAAAAAAAAAAAAAAAAAAAAAAAGACAGGCAGGCCAGCAGGCCAGTGACAGGCCGGCGCTTCGGGAATTCTCCCGGTTCTCCCGATGTACAGTCCGGGCCTGGATCCAAGTGGGAACGACTGAGGAGGGAGGTGATGAAGAGGCCAAAGGAGAAAGGAGGAAAAGGAGTGCCTGACCTTTTGTTGTTTTTAGGAAGCCGATACACCACAACGCACATAACACAAGCCACAGCCCCATCCAGAAACCCCAAGACTGCAGCGATGACGCTGTTCTGGATGGGGTCCTACCTCAGAAGACTGAAACTTTTACCCAGTGATCTTAGAGTACCTGTGTCTTTTAGCCTGCCAAACGCATATGCTTTTATCCAGAAGTTTTTAAAGAATTTTAACTTGGAGCAGGAGGAGTTGCATGTTTTAACCAACCACCGCTCTCTCATTTCTGTTGTGCAGGAGCGGGAACCAGTTAGTCCAGTGCGCGGGCTCGCCTTTGGCGAACCCTCCACAGTTTGGCGCAACGTGAACCATTCTGCTCTCCCAAACAGACTCCGGGACCTGTCGTGGCTGGTGGCTCATGAGATCCTCCCAGTCAGGTCCGTAATGCACTCCCGGGGCATGTCCGCGACCTCAATCTGCCCCCGACCAGGTTGTGGCGCGCCTGAGTCGGTGAGGCATCTGCTCTGGGAGTGCAGCGCTGCCGTAGACCAGTGGGCGACAGCCGGCTCCTTGCAATTCCCGTACTTACCGGTTAGGGAGGTCCTGACAGCACAAATGGTGCTGTATGGGGTGAGCCAAGGAAAAAAACAAAACAAAAAGGACTTTGCAAAACAGTGGCTCACCCTCGCCGCCATCAAAGACGCCATATGGACCTCCAGAAACTTGCTGGTAAGAAGGCAAAGGCAGAGCCCCCCCCGTGGCTGTGATCCGGATGGCAGCAGCGACGGTCCAAGCGGCCGGAGCTGCAGGCGGCGGGCCTAGGACACAGCCACAAAGAAGATTCGCCTCACTGCTCATTCGGACGAAGGAGTCGGAAGCCACACAGTAAAAGGTCAAAGCAGCGGCGGCCTGGCTCTCCGGGTGTGGCAGGTGGGAAGGAGCAAAAGGGTGGGGATCTCCGCTGAGCACCACGGCAGGATCCCGAGAGACCTAATCCGGAGAGCGGAATGAGTTACCCTTGGAAAGGACTCACCCCGCTTCTGCACAACATTTTAACAAATGCACTCCTTTTTTAAAAGATTTTATTGAACTCAGCACACATACATTGTTTGTTTTAAACGCACCTTTACCTTTTACGACCACCATGTTCTTATCTGTTATGCCTTTTAAAACAATGTCTTTTATTGTTTTAAACTAAATTATTGCTAAACAGATTGTATTTATTTATTACTCGACTGGTGTTTTAAAGGGTAAATTGTTGCTTTATTTATCCAATGTGAATACTGTATGTGTGGACTGAAAAATAACAATAAATACTTTCGAAAGAAAGTATCGTTCCAATTTTAGTATATGTGCTACCAGAGTAACATAACCTCCAGGGGGAGCCGTTCCCTATATGTAGGCTGCCATATGTTTTGCTTTCTCAGTCATGGGTTGCTCTCAGTTGCATCCAGTCTGCTGTGCTGGAGGAAGCAAAGCATGCTGGGACTTGTGACATCAGCCCCTGAGGATTGGTCGGCTGCAGGAGATAAACCAAAGAATCAGACTCCTGCTGCCCCTCCTGCCACATTCCCTCCAGAGGGAAGAAAAATGGAGCCACATCTCAAAATTATGAAGAAAAAAAAAAACCCTTAAAAAAAACCAGAAGATGCGATACAATTTGGAGGAGGAGGAGCGAAAAAACAGCCTCAGACAAAACTCAAAATACCGAAGAACTGAAGCCTTTGGTGAAGCTGTTGGTGGTGAGCAGCTCAGTCACAGTTACATGACAGGGTGAAGAGGGGGGCACGCAACCATCTTCCCCGTCCAAGTCGGCTGCCGCGGGTTCCCAGCAAAATCAACGCACTACTTCCTCCAGAGGGTTGGCCTGGAGTCCAAACAGCTGAAGAAAGCGACAAAGGACACAGCTGCAGCATCTGAGACCAGCTCAAGATGGCTGTGGCTGAAGAGAGCCACAGCTGGAACCCCCTGCAGGTGAAGGCCAGTCAGTCTGTGCTGCCCCACTCAGGCGAGGTGTACAGGTCAAGGGGTCAAACACCTGTGAGCCTGAGATACCAGCTGACGATGCAGAAGGGTTTCCAAGAGTATAGATGCTCCAAGGAGAACCATCATAGAAGAAGATCTGCATCACCATAGTTTGTGTAGTTCCTGCAGTTGCAGCTTGTAGCAAAGCATCTCTGATGTTTACTTCATCTTATAGCAGCTCAGCCGCACTTTTTTATGGAGTTACTTCAGTGTCATTTTCCTCTTGAAATACAGTTTTTGTCATCAAATGTAATATGACTTTGATGTGACTTTTTCTTGACTGTTTTTTTGACAAAGAAAAAAGAAACAATGAATCCATAAAAAAAGAGTTTTTCTTTATATTTTTGAGATGTGGCTCCATTTTGCTTCCCTCTGGATTTAATGTGGGAGGAGGAGCGATAGGAATTTGATCCTTTGGTTTGTCTCCTGCAGCCGACCAATCCTCACGGGCTGATGTCACATCTGCTTTGCATAAAAGTCCCAGCATGCTTTGCGGCCTCCAGCAGAGCAGACTGGACTCAACTGAGAGCAAACCATGACTGAGAAAGCAAAACATATGGCAGCCTACATATAGGGAACGGCTCCCCCTGGAGGTTGTGTTACTCTGGTAGCACATATACTAAAATTGGAACGATACAGAGAAGATTAGCATGGCCCCTGCGCAAGGATGACACGCAAATTCGTGAAGCGTTCCTCATTTTCCTTTGGACTTTTTCAAGGTTTTCCAGGTGTTTATGGCTCTTTTGTGTGACAGCGCCCCTAGTGGCAGCTTGCTGGCCTCACTTTAGCTGCTCAGATCAAAGAGCATCTCTTGCAGAAACAGTCCCGTCTGATATTTGACCTGGTTTATCGCAGGAACATGACAAGAGGGACCTCTTTTTCTGCCCCGTGTGGAGGCTCTTGTCCCCTTTCCAGCCCCCGCCTCCTGATTTAAACTCCGCTGATCATTTTACGAAGCTGAGAGACCAGAGAGAATATCAGACAGGAATGGGGGCTCTATGACACTCAAAAGTCAAAAACAAGGAATATCTTTTGAGGAAAATCATTTCTCAGTCAGTTGTTCAAAAAACAACACTGTTCTTTGTTCTTTGCCACCACATTGAATCCAGCAAGCTGCCACTGGGGGTGCTGTCACACAAAAGAGCCATAAACACCTGGAAAACCTCTAAAAATGAGGAACGCTTCACGAATTTGCGTGTCATCCTTGCGCAGGGGCCATGCTAATCTTCTCTGTATCGTTCCAATTTTAGTATATGTGCTACCAGAGTAACACAACCACCAGGGGGAGCCGTGTCCTATATGTAGGCTGCCACGCCTCTGACCTTCTCATTCATGGTTTGCTCTCAGTTGAGTCCAGTCTGCTCTGCTGGAGGCCGCAAAGCATGCTGGGACTTGTGACGTCAGCCCCTGAGGATTGGTCAGCTTCAGGAGACAAAGCAAAGAATCAGACTCCTGCCGCCCCTCCTCCCACATTCCCTCCAGAGGGAAGAAAAATGGAGCCACATCTCAAAATCATGAAGAAAAGAAAAAAAAACAGAAGATGCGATACAATTTGGAGGAGGAGGAGAAAAAAAAAAAAAAAAAAAACAGCCTCAGACAAAACTCATAATACTGAAGAACTGAAGCCTTTGGTGAAGCTGTTGATGGTGAGCAGCTCAGCCACACAGTCACAGTTACATGACAGGGTGAAGAGGGGGGCACGCAACCATCTTCCCCATCCAAGTCGGTTGCCACGGGTTCCCAACAAAATCGACGCACTACTTCCTCCAGAGGGTTGGGCTGGAGTCCAAACAGCTGAAGAAAGCCACCAGGGACACAGCTGCAGCATCTGAGACCAGCTCAAGATGGCTGTGGCTGAAGAGAGCCACAGCTGGAACGCCCCCTGCAGGTGAAGGCCAGTCAGTCTCCACTGCCCCACTCAGGCGAGGTGTACTGGTCAAGGGGTCAAACACCTGTGAGCCTGAGATCCCAGCTGACGATGCAGAAGGGTTTACAAGAGTATAGATGCTCCAAGGAGAACCATCATGGAAGAAGATCTGCATCACCATAGTTTGTGTACTTCCTGCAGTTGCAGCTTGTAACAAAGCATCTCTGATGTTTATTTCATCTTATAGCAGCTCAGCCGCACTTTTTTTATGGAGTTACTTCAGTGTCATTTTCCTCTTGAAATTAGAGTTCTCATATTCTGCCCGAACCCGACCCGACCCGAAAATGTTGGGTCGGGTGGGGCCTAAAATTTACGTGAATTGGGCGGGTCGGGTCGGGCTTCGGGTTCTGTGGGGGATTTTTTTTTTTAAATAAAAAAAATAGAATTATGTGTTCTGTTATTGATTATGACGTTTCATTTTTATGTGACTGGTGGAGAGAGTGAGAGACTGGATTGGATTTGGAGGCTAAACTTTCAGTGACAGACAGACAACCAGCTGTGCGAGCGCAGCGCAAACAAGTGAGAGAGAGTTGCAGCAGCATCCCGCTGTGCTGGCAGACTCGGCAGCAGGCACGGTTTTTGCTATGGGCAGTGCAACTGCCCAGGGCGCAATCTACTTGGGGGCGCACGGGAAAAAAAAATCTCCAGTTTTCTAGACTACCGTACTGACCCGCACATGCCGCGGCACCATCAGTCAGCATAAGGCGGGCCGGCCGCGGCACCGTCCGATACCGCGCCCACCCGTCAGGTCTGCCGGATCTGACAGGTGAGCTGCCTGATGCTGGCCGGTGCCGCGGCCGGCCCGCCTGATACCGACTGATGGTGCCCCGGTGCCGCGGCCGACCGGCTCTGCTAAATAATGGCGAATTTGGCGATTAGGGGCGATTTTTTTTTTTTTTTCGGGCTTTATCAGGCTGTCGGGCCTAAAGTTCGGCTAATTAGTCGGGTCGGGTCGGGCCTCGGGCTGGCCCAGTCAGGCCCGGGTCGGGTCGGGTCTTAATTTTCAGGCCCGATGAGAACTCTACTTGAAATACAGTTTTTGTCATCAAATGTGATATGATTTTGATGTGACTTGTGTGACTGTTTTTTTTTGTTTGTTTTTTTTTTGTTGACAAAGAAAAAAGAAACAATGAATCCATAAAAAAGAGTTTTTCTTTATATTTTTGAGATGTGGCTCCATTTTGCTTCCCTCTGGATTTAATGTGGGAGGAGGAGCGACAGGAATTTGATCCTTTGGTTTGTCTCCTGCAGCCGAGCAATCCTCAGGGGCTGATGTCACATCTGCTTTGCATAAAAGTCCCAGCATGCTTTGCGGCCTCCAGCAGACCAGACTGGACTCAACTGAGAGCAAACCATGACTGAGAAAGCAGAACATTTGGCAGCCTACATATAGGGCACGGCTCCCCATGGTGGTTGTGTTACTCTGGTAGCACATATACTAAAATTGGAACGATACAGAGAAGATTAGCATGGCCCCTGCGCAAGGATGACACGCAAATTCGTGAAGCGTTCCTCATTTTCCTTTGGACTTTTTCAAGGTTTTCCAGGTGTTTTTGGCTCTTTTGTGTGACAGCGCCCCTAGTGGCAGCTTGCTGGCCTCACTTTAGCTGCTCAGATTAAAAAACATCTCTTGCGGAAACAGTCGCGTCTGATATTTGACCTGGTTTATCGCAGGAACATGACAAGAGGGACCTCTTTTTCTGTCCCGTGTGGAGGCTCTTGTCCCCTTTCCAGCCCCCGCCTCCCGATTTAAACTCCGCTGATCATTTTACAAAGCTGAGAGACCAGAGAGAATATCAGACAGGAATGGGGGCTCTATGACACTCAAAAGTCAAAAACAAGGAATATCTTTTGAGGAAAATCATTTCTCAGTCAGTTGTTAAAAAACAACACTGTTCTTTGTTCTTTGCCACCACATTGAATCCAGCAAGCTGCCACTAGGGGCGCTGTCACACAAAAGAGCCATAAACACCTGGAAAACCTCTAAAAATGAGGAACGCTTCACGAATTTGCGTGTCATCCTTGCGCAGGGGAGCTCTTATCCTGAACGTAACCTGCTCCGGAGCAGGTTAGGTGTTCAGCATACGTTACCACGGCAACGTAGCCCGATAAAAAGTAAGCCACCTTTATGGTACAGAAAAGCCAGGGTTAAGCCTGAAGTTAGCTCGCTGAGCCCAAATCCAGCTTTATGGTACAGGCCTCTGGAAAACCTTGAAAAACTCACTTCTCTGCCGTTTTTTAACAGCAAAAAGCTCCATTTTAAGAGGAAAATGAGGAACGCTTCACAAATTTGCGTGTCATCCTTGCGCAGGGGCCATGCTAATCTTCTCTGTATCGTTCCAATTTTAGTATATGTGCTACCAGAGTAACACAACCACCAGGGGGAGCTGTGCCCTATATGTAGGCTGCCATATGTTCTGCTTTCTCAGTCATGGTTTGCTCTCAGCTGAGCCACTGCCAATATTTTCCACAGAAAATGTCTCTCTGCATCCCAGTTGAAGTAACTCCATAACAAATGGCGCTTTTCCACTAGTACCTACTCGCCTCGACACGGCTCAACGCGGCTTTGGTGGTTTTCCATTACAATTGAGTATCACCTCGCCATGGGTGGAGTCGTCATAGCAAGGCGGCACCCCGTAATGACCTCCCACAATTCATTCACATTTACAGTTTTTTTCAATTGCTTACACACAAAGCCTTTATATATCACACTATTTCTAAACTCTTCCACTCAAACCTCACAACTTCACCTCAAATCAGCAAAACCATAAACTAATTCTCAGCCTTGACACAGTTTTCAATTTAGCTATTCACTTTTTGCAAATCAGTGCACACAATTCTCTAGCTAACACACAAAAATCTATCAGGAAGTAACTTGATTTCCCATTTCAAACACAACCAATCAAAATGCCACACTTATTCATCAGAATAAGTGTGGCGCCTCAGACTCTGTCCTCACGTGTAAACAATAATTGCTTTACTGAACACCAACCAATCACTCCTTGACACAGGCCTATAAATAGGTCAAAGGTCAAACTATCTGTCTTGAACTATGGAGAACAACAATGCAGAGAGCCAGGGGAGTCAGAGAACGACGCAGAGGACGACGAGTCCAGGTTCGTGGAGGACGCTTTGGAATAGTGATGGGTCGTTTGCGAACGGACCGGCTGCTGATTGGGAGCTGTGTTTTTTTTTTTTTTTTTCCAGGAACCAAATTTTTTTTTTTTGTTTCTGCGAAAACCGCACATGATTGGTCAAGATGTGGGGAACCGTCTGTCTCTGCTGAGCGCTTCACCCCGAACCGGCAGTTACACACACACACACACACACACACACACACACACACACACACACACACACACACACACACACACACACACACACACACACACACACACACACACACACACACACACACACACACTCACACTCTCACACTCTCCTCCATATGTGATGGTTGGTGTACTTTGCTTTGATGCTGTACAATGCTGCATCCACAACAGCAACTGACTTATTCAGAAAATTAAATATTTTTGGTTCCATTATTGCTTGTGTTGATTTCTTTTTGCATGCTACTATATTTTCACTCTTATATGGCAATATATCAAGAAAATCCATAGAAACAAAAGAGCTTTAGATTTAGAGCACCAGTGTGTAAATGATATACACAAGTATGTGACACAATGGGAAATGTGTTTGTGATTTGAGACAAATGCTTGCTTTTGAGATGTGTTTACAATATTTTGAATACTGTGTTTCATTTTGCAGTAGATAGGGCGCTTTTTGCTTTTTGTGTTAGCAGTAGTTGGATTTGTGTGTAAAGTTTTCAGAAAAAGACACAGAGCTTTGAAAATGTGTGTAAGCAATTGAAAAAAACTGTAAATAGGCCTGGAGGCATGTTCAGGTGTTTTGGAACAGTGGATCACAACCATGCCGAGGTTGGTGGACAACAAAGAGGAAGAGGAAGAGGATGAAGCAACTTCACCGTGTGCCTTTTGAGAGGAATTCTGACAGGGTTAAGGAGCAACGATTCCAATATGTGCAGGTAACTGCTATACAACACAGAAATGTTATAGTATGTAGAGTAAAGGCCCAATCGTTTTTTCCAGTATAATGAAACTGGGATCCACTTTGTCATCATCTTCACCTCCAAACCACAGCAGAAGTTTTCTTTTGAAAATGTGTTCATACCTTTTCATTCGATTCACACATTTTTCACTTCTCACATGTGTCATTTCCATGGCCCTGACTCCATTGACTTCACTGTGGAGGTCAAAAGCAAAACATCTGCTCACAGCTGATAGAAATGACCTCACTAGTGCACCTGCATCACTGCCCTTTCCACAAATCACCATTCACCAATCAATCAGGATGCACCTACAAAAAAGGGGCCTATAAATTGTATTCTGTATTTTTTTTTCAACTCCTTTGAGTTTTTCTGTGTAATACTGTATGTGAATTACAGTATTTCAGTTTTGCCACCAACACAGTAAAATGTCACTTCAGAGTCTTTCTGAGTTTGGATGCAGTGAGTTTGGATACTGGAAAAAACGATTGAAAAAACTATAACAGGAAGAAAGTCAGTATTATGAGCATTATATATGCAATGTCACCATTACAGTGGACCTCAGTGTATTACGATCTTATTTGTCCAATTTCTTCTCCTTCTTTTTCTTTCTTCCTCATTTTGAAGCCGTGAGTCAAAGGAAGTGATCACCCCTTCCACTCACACTACCACCCAAAGTACATGAAACTTCACTTCTGCTTTTACATTATGAGGAACAATCTGCACGTAGAAGCATTCATTAAGTCGAGATAATGATGATAGATAAAAATTTTGTGTCAATATATAAAATATTATATGCAGAATAGCATTTTTTATGTGTGTCCCTGAAATCATTGTCAACTAAGTTACCCATTAAAAAAAAAAAAAAAAAAAAAGACGCAAAATTGCACTAAAAACAATCTGTGAAACTGCGAGGCCACAAAAGGTGAACTGCATTATAGCAAGGGACCACTGAAGTCATTGTAATGTTTGTATATTCAAATCTTAATGTTGTGCAAAAGTGTCATCTAAAACCTCCTCCTCCACTGATTGATTTTTTTTTATTTTTTTTATTAATAAATACAGACATAAGACTGACAGCACATTGCACACTGGAGAGCTGTGACTTGAGTCCCTCTCCTTTGTGTGTTTAACGGTCTATACCTGATGTTTTACTTTCAACAGAGTTGTATTTCATTTTGGACAGTGCACATTAATAAACACATGACTGTAAATGTGTCAGAGGCTTTTCTCACCTGGCCAGGTGTTACATAGGTTTCCTAAAACTGAAGATGCTGGGTGGGTGTGTATGGACATTATTTAGGCACCAGGACTTCATAAAGCCAGGAGACAATAAGGTGCATTAATGCAGGCATGCAGCAAAGCTAATGGCCCTGGAAGGTGCAGGAGTAAGCAGGGCCAGCAGGGGGAGCTGGACTGAGGACAGCAGGGAGACAGAGCCAGGAGCCACATCCATGCAGCAACACACACACACACACACACACACACACACACACACACACACACACACACACACACACCCACTCACACACTCAGAGGACAAAAGGTTAGCAACACAGAACACCTGCAGGTAGAGACCAAAGAGAAGAAGAAGAGAGACTGTGGAGGAACATCTAAAGCAGCAGAGACTAAACTAAACAAAGACAGGAAAGACTGAGCCTCCCTCACAGTTGATGTACAGTACACTGTGTGTATTTGAATTGTGTGACGTCATCTTTGATTTGATTAAAAATGTAAATATTCTTCTTCTTCTCTTGTTTTATGTTGGTGAACTACGGAGAGAGAAAAATAAAACACCACGTTTTACTACACTGTGCGCTAGAAATGTTTGAGTGCGAAGTTGCGAACGAGATACAATTTGACTCGCTTTTTGAATAAATCATTTTTGTATAACTGTAGTCCTCCTTGCAATCCGGTGGCAGGGTGAGGGCTTCCTGCTGCTGCTGGGGGCTGTGGGACAGAGCCAGACGGCTGAGAGTCACCCGGAGCTCACGGGAAGCTGCGGAGTCCGTGCGGACAGTGAGCGCCTGCTCTCAGCTGGAGCTCTCTCTCTGGGTTTTACCTGACGTATGAGTGGAAGAGTGAAACCCTTTTTTTTTTTTTTTTTTTTTTTTTTTTTTTTAATGTAAGTGTTGCAGTATAGGGACCTCTGATTGTGCTGAAAAATAATGCGGGAGGAGGGCGCCGTTGCCTGTCCTGTTAGCGAGTGTTTAGGGTCCAAATTGGGACAGCGGCCAGTTCATAGCCAGGCCGTTGGACCTCTTTTCCTGACATAACATGCTCCAAAACACCCATATTCCTCGAAAGCATCAATCCTCTCCAAAGCAGCTAAGACATTTGAAATCTTTACCAAAAAAATTCTCCCCAGGGATCAATACAGTATTTCTGATTGTGATTGTGATTGGATTGTCTGACCCATGGAGGCATGTTTTTTGACATAAATGACACTCAAACACAGGGCCGGCCTAAGCCCTCAAGGGGCCCAAAGCAAAATCTGGGGCCCAATTAGTGCAGGTACAAAGTGCATTACAGGAGATCTGTCATCAAAAGCAACATGCATCAATATATCATTTCATTTGTCAATATAATACAAAGCAATACAATAATCTCTGATTTGACATTCATTCCGGTTCATTTCAAATCAATATAAGCACCAAACACCAGACTTTTAAGTCAAAATACACAGCAGTGCCCGTGCCAGCGAATTTTTTTTTTAACCATTTTTTCAGCCAGATTTAAAGGAATATCTCATTTCTCACTGTTTTCACCACACCTGTGCTTTTGACATAAATCCATCTATCTGTCTGTGTGTCTCTCTGCCTGCCTGTCTGACTGTATAGATAGATAGATAGATAGATAGACAGACAGTAACGTGTGGTGGGGCTCTTGGCATGGCCAATGGTCAATTAAAGCAGCAGAACTCAAATTGCATAGCGCATGCATATGAAATATCTATTATACAACAGGTAGATCCGACCGAGCAATCTGACTAGTCAATCAGACGTTTAGAATGTGCTCAAATGAGCATGACAGCACGGCTAGCCCTGCTCAAATGAAAAATACCTCATCACCGAAAATATTACTCCGCCTATTTCTTATTGCCCGAGTCTGTGTGGTTTCCATGGCAACACGAAACGTTTCCCTGAAACCCGCATCAAAAGCCGCTGTCAACTTTGTTCGCCTGCATGATGGACCATTTGGTTGTCAATTTTAATTTATTTGGCGAACTAAGTTTGGATAAATGGCTGAACGAGGAAGACAAGACAGAAGAGAAAAAGGAGAGATATGCGAGAGTGACGAGTGAAGAGCTGGATCAGCTGGAGAGGTCAGGAAATGAAGCCAGTGCAGCCCGATCAACGTCTTGGGCCGTCAAATGTGTACAAGACTACCTGACAAACACAGGCAAACACCTGATTTCTCAGCTTAGGTAAAGAAGAGCCGAACAAGATCCTCCGTGAATTTTATGGAGGTTTAATTTCTATAATAAGCAGATTCAGCACCACGGACAGCACCCGCTGAGGCAGATTCAGCACCACGGGCGGCACCCACCGCTGAGGCAGATTCAGCACCACTGACAGTACCCGCTGAGGCAGATTCAGCACCACGGACAGCACCCACCGCCGAGGCTGATTCAGAACCACTGACAGTACCCGCTGAGGCAGATTCAGCACCACGGACAGCACCCACCGCTGAGGCTGATTCAGAACCACTGACAGTACTCGCTGAGGCAGATTCAGCACCACGGACAGTACCTGTCAGATTTTCCACGGAGATGTGCGGCTGTAACTTTGTTCTTGTTATCAGTTATCAGTTATTATTAATTATTAATTAGCCTATTAATCGTTATTAATTTCACTCTTTGAGTTTCCTAGGCCATTGATTTAATTAATTTGTCAATTTGTTTGCATCTGTAAGTTGAAATGAACATTTAATAAATCAACACATCTGTGAAAGCTGTTCTTTATTTCAGAGGTAACGTGATAACAGCCTGAAAATGTGATTAGCAAAAGCAAAATGTTTGTTCCCCGCCTCTTTAGGGCTCACTCACAGCTAAGCGGCCGGCATTGTTCTCACTAAAATAATTTATAAATTGTTTGGCATCCATATTTGTAATTAATTCACTCCGACCAATTTGTTTTTAACAGACTAACGTTACGTTTCTCTCCCTCACTCGCTCCCTTGAACACGGCTCTGACCAGGTGGATAGCGGAAGAAAACTGATCAGATTTATTTTCACGTGAAATCAAATTCTATACACTCACCGGAGGATTGGATGTTGGGGAGCAGACGAGTCCGACCGACCGGTGAGAAAGTTTTAATTTGTTTTTCCTCTTTTTTATGAATTAACGGAACAGAGACGTCCGTTTTGACTTGGTTTTGGACATTTATTGTTTTTGTTTTTCTACACCGAACTCATTTGAGAGGAGTGGAAGCGGACATGAATTCACTTTTTGTGTTTTTGGTTTTGGTTTGGGACGTGGCTTTCTTTCCCTGTGATGACACGCGGGTGACAGACTTTGAGTTTTACCTGTCATGTACCTTACCTGTCATGTGTTAGTTTTTTTTTTTTTTTTTAATGAAAAATTTAAAAGCATGGTAAACGCAGTTCTGTTTCTTCATTTATCACCCAGTATAGTACAAGTCAAGTCAAGGGAACTTTATGGTTTTGGTTTGATTTTGGTAATTATCCCTTTACATTTAGGTTGATTGTTACATCCTAGAAACTGCTCTCTGCCCTCCATCATTCAGGATCACCAGCAAGCTGAGCTGGAACCTCCAACAATATTTTACTTAAAAAAAAAAAAAAAAAAAAAAAGAAGAAGAAGTTTGTAGTTATTTTCTCTCACACTCTTGCAGTTCTCCTCTGAACCTGCAGAGGGCGCCCCCACACACCTGTGGCTGTGTGGTGCCTCCACTGAGCTGGAAAATATTTTTCAGCAAGAGATTCTTTCAGCTGTCATTCAGCCTCAGACTCTAAACTGGGGTCTCTGTGTGTGTGTGTGTGTGTGTGTGTGTGTGTGTGTGTGTGTGTGTGTGTGTGTGTGTTTGATGTCTTCAGTATTAATCTGCAGTTCAATGTGGAACAGATTCAAAACAAAGAGAAAACACTGAAGGAGAAGCTGTGGACAAACTTAAGACTGAAACTGAATTAAACTGAAACACTGAGAGCACCTGAACGCACCACCAGAGCTGCTGCTTGTAAATCACACAACCCAGAGGAGCGCCTCCATTCAACAGAAGACAGAGAGAGACAGAGACACCCCCCCCCACACACACACATATATATATATATATATACACACACACACACACACACACACACACACAGGCAGATCTCCGCTCTCATGGCTTCTCTCAGCGCTGCGTCCCTCCTGGCTCTGAGCTCCCTGATCTGTCACCTGGCTGCTTCCTCTGCAGGTGAGTGTGTGTGGACAGGTGTGTGTGTGTGTGTGTGTGTGTGTGTGTGTGTATGTGTGTATGTGTGTGTGTGTGTGATGCTTGACTTTGTGTCTGATGTGAATGGTCCCCTGATGACAGAAGGACTGGTCTGTGTGCTGAGCTGCTGCTCCTGGTTGCACATGAGGTTTGTGGGGATCCAGGGGAGTGCAGCTGCAGGTTTTACTGTACAGACTGTAGATATGATAGATATTCTCTGCACTTACAAATGACTTGTGCTTATTTGTGAACGGGGCTGATGTTAAAACTGATGAGCCGACGGCTTCTGAGCGTTTGGGGATCCATTTGAAGTTTGAACTGACAGAAACTAGAATCTTTTTGAAGATCTGTGTTGTTAACTTTTCTGTTCTGGGTTTGTTTTTCCATCATCCTTTAGTCCTGAACCTGAACCTGACAGTTCACCCTGGAGACGATGTCACCCTGAGCTGTCAGGCTCCTGATGTCGACATTGAAGCAGCAGAGTGGAGCAGAACTGACATGAGGGAACTAGAATATGTCTCCCTTTCTTTAGACGGGCAAATTGTTCCAGTCTACCAGCATCCATCTTTTAAGAACCGGGTGGAGCTGAAAGACAAAAAGATGAAGAACGGTGACCTGTCTGTGATTCTGAAGAACGTGAAGAAGGAGGACAGTGGGACATACGAGTGTCGCTTTGTACCTGCTGGTGCCAAACGCAGGAAGAGATCCTTTATTAAAGCTCCTCCCATCAGCATCATCAGGCTGGAGGTTGTAGATCCAGGTGAGTTTAACTGGGACAGGATGACATCTGACCTGAGGTCTGTTTTATTTCATGTTGGAGGTCGATTCTGAACAGACACAGGACAGAAATATGAGAGCTTGACTTTATACTTTGATCATGATTTTATACCACTACAGTAGATAATGACTGATGTGAGCAGCAGGAATCATTTATTCTGTTTCCTTCCTTATTGTTAAATCTATATTTTTAAATGTATAAAGTGAGCTCCATTTTTCAAAAGGCCTTGTCCCAGCTGTTCCACAAGTGAAGCCCTTCACAGATGGATATGTTGTCTTGAACATGTGTCCTAACCCTTGTTGGTACCAAATGTGTTCCCCTCAGTTCAGTCAGTGAGAGTCAGGAGAGAAAACTGACATGTTTCCAGACAAACTCCCACATGAGTCTGATGAGGAGGACATGCAGCCTTTTCCTCTGACCCTCATCTGTTTACTCATCAACCTGACTTTGTCTCTGTCTTTGTTTTTTATTTTAATTTTGTTGTTTCAGACGCTTCAGATGGAGACAAAATGAGTAAAGACCTGGCTGTACTTCTTATACTGGCAGTGGTTTTTCCTGTTGTGGCTGTTGTGGTGTACAGAAAAGAAACGGGAAGTGCACAACTCAGACAGAAGGACAGGGGGGTTGTTTGAGCTCCTCAGGGGGGTGTGGGTGGGGGTTTGAGGGGAGTTTGTCAAAGTGTCCTTGTGCAAGATAATGTAGCCTAGGCTGATGGTAGAGGCGCCTTGCATGGCAGCCTCTACCATCAGAGTGTGTAAGTGTTTCTGGTTTGAACAGACTTTATTGACACCGTCTACCTGGACAGGTGTGAGCTGAGCAGCTCACTGATACTTGGAGTTTGAAATCTGTCCTCACTCCCTCTCTTCTTCTGACTTTAAGTTCAACAGTGGTAAAGAATGAGGCAGATTCATCGTGTGTGTGTAACCTGCTGTATTCACTGTGTTTGTACAGGCTTGTTAATAACAGAAGTCGTGATGGAGGCTGGGATTCTTCCTGTGTCTCTCATTTCTCTTGACTTTGCTGTGAATTCATTTATAATGTTTGTAATGTACTTTGTAGTTAAAATTTTCTCAGATTCTTGATGAGTCTTTTGTCATTTATTCTGTAAAGCACTCAGCAGTACGCTGTAATGCACATGCTGAACAGACATCAGGGCTGTAAAAGAGTAAAAAACAGTTCAGCATGAGGTGTGTGTGTGTGTGTGTGTGTGTGTGTGTGTGTGTGTGGTAAACAGTGTGAGCTCAAGCAGAGCCAGCTGGATCTTTCTTTTCTTTCTTTCTTTCTTTCTTTATTTCAAGTATAGTCCCTTGAGATGCACCATCTCATTTTCTTGGGGGTCCTTACCAATAATGACAAACAGTACAAAGATAATAAAAAGTAAATACTAAACAAAATATCAAACATCATATACACACAGGGATACACACACCCACTTACCCATGCACATTCCAAACAATAGAAATAGATGATCCATATGCTGTAGGCTGTATTGTGCACTGAGAGGAATTAAAAGTTGTTTCAAATATGAAGGGAGATTGAAATAGATACATTTGAAAATAAATATTGACCAATGGAGTTGCGTTCTGGACTTGGGGGTGAGCCAGTTCAAGGACTTATACGTTAGACAATGATGGGTTCTATACGGACACCTGAGCACAAATCTACAAAGACTGTTATATAATACATTAAGAGGACGGAGATTTGTGTCAGAGGTGTTACCATAAATAATATCAGCATAGTCCAACATTGTGAATATTAATTGCATTACAATTCTTTTCCGGACTTCTTGTGAAAAACAGTCAACAGAACGATAAAGTGATTTTAGACAAGCAGATATTGTCTTGGAAATTGAGTTGATATGAGGTTTAAAGGATAGCTGGGAATCAAGCCAGAGGCCTAGATATTTAAATTCTTCAACTTTTTCTATTGTTGTTCCATCAAGAAAGCTAATGAACCACAACAAAGAATCAGATCGAGTGCAAAACATCATATTATATGATGTTTTCTTGTTCAAAAGAAGCTTATTTGAAGAAAACCATTTTTGAACCAGGTTGAAAACAGATTGCAGAGAGTGTTGAATTTGTGAAATATCAGCACTGGAGGAGTTTATTATAGTGTCATCTGCATATAAATGAATTTGGCAGTCAGAACAGGTTTGAGGAAGATCATTAATAAAGATTGTGAACAAAAGAGGACCTAAGGATGAGCTGGTAGAAAGACCAATTGCATACAATTTGTCTAAAAGAAGATAATGATCAACCATGTCAAATGCTTTTGTAAGGTCAATGAATATAGCACCTGTAGGCATATTGTTGTTGTAAATTTTAAGAGCGCAGTGGTGGTTGAGTAGTTGGGTCAAAAGCCTGATTGGTGTGGAGACAATATGTTATAGTCAGTAAGATATGTGGATAGTTGGTTAAAGATTAGTTTTTCAAATATTTTTGCTATGCTATTAATAACTGAGATTGGTCTATAATTATTAGTGTCTGAGATGTCACCTCCTTTATGAATAAGGGTTACTCTAACACTTTTCCAAGATGAAGGTGTTTCACAGGATGCAAAAGATAAATTAAATAGGTCAGCCAGTGGAAATGACAAAACATGAGAAACAAGTTTAAAGAACTTAATGTCCAGACCAACTGGACCAGCACTACATCCAGACCTTAGACTATCAATAACCCTCTGAACATCTGTTGGAGAGATACTTTTGAAGCAAAAGGAGCTGCCACACCTATTGTGAGTCGAGGTAAGAGCAGAATTAGAATAACCAGTAAGACTGCTGCCAATTGTAGAGAAGTGCTGGCTGAATGTCTCTGCAATTAAAAAAGGTTCACTGACAATTTGATTGTTTAATTTAATATGCGTTGTAGGGCTTTTTATGGATTTATTGGTTATACTATTGATTCTCTTCCAAAATTTCTCTCAGAAAGCGTGACGGACTCTCAGTGAGATCCTTTCCTAACCTTAAGCGAGATCCTCTCCTAACCTTCACCGAGATCATTTCGTAACATTCACCAGGATCCTTTCCTAACCTTCAGTGAGATCCTCTCCTAACCTTCACCAGGATCCTTTCCTAGCCTTCAGCGAGATCCTCTCCTAACCTTCACTGAGATCCTTTCCTAACCTTCACCAGGATCCCTTCCTAACCTTCAGCGAGATCCTTTCCTAACCTTCAGCGAGATCCTCTCCTAACCTTCACCGAGATCCTTTCCTAAACTTCACCACGATCTTTTCCTAACCTTCACTAGGATCCTTTCCTCACCTTCACCGAGATCCTTTCCTCACCTTCACCAGGATCCTTTAGGTGATCCTTAAGGTGATGGCTGAGGTTAGCAAACTGAAAGCAGAGTTTTCTGTCTCAAAACGAACACGGTTCTTGTTTCAGATGGGACTGGATGGACTGGAGGTCACAGTCCAGTCAGGTGAGGTCACAGCCCAGTCAGGTGTCTTTACCACAGCAGCAGCTTGGCTCCATTTAAAAAGCCTCTGTTTTGAAGCTTCGAAGCCTCGTTGCTCAGTCAGGAGACAACTCGGTGACGGACACTTGAGTGTGTCGGGGCCGGCTTCCTAACCCTAACCCTTCATTTGGTTTCCCATGTCCTTGTTTCCAGATGGATTTCTCCTCACACCGACCCGACTGCATGTGGTTCAGTCTCGTCTGTGTCAGTCCACAACAGCTTCAACAGAGCCACAAGGCAGGGGGCTTTTACTTTGGAAGAACACTTTGTATGTGCCGCTCTCTGAGTTAAAGCTGATCAAAACCTTTGGAGGAATTTAATAAACTCTGGGGTTTGGGCTGATGGGAACTCAAGGGCTGGATGGTTATTTATGTTATGAATTGCAGAAGTTTGAGCGGGGA
The DNA here is from genome assembly GCF_902150065.1 of Myripristis murdjan. NCBI lineage: Eukaryota > Metazoa > Chordata > Actinopteri > Holocentriformes > Holocentridae > Myripristis > Myripristis murdjan. Next base: position 4,502,293 of record NC_043997.1, read on the forward strand.
TGGCTCGCTGCTCTGTTTAAAGCACTTCCTGTTGAGGAGAAAACGCCTGATCAGCGATATCAAACTGAGCAGCCTGGACGCAGTGAATTCCCGGATTGCTTTTTATTTCAGGAAGCATCAGCAGATCAAAAATGTTTTTCTCTTCCAAAACCCTGAGGTCTGTTCAGCATGTGCATTACAACATACTGCTGAGTTTTTTACAAAATAAATGATAAATGACTCATAAAGAATCTGAGAAATTTTAATGACAAAGTGTTTCACATTATAAATGAATTCACAGCAAAGTCAAGAGAAATGTCACAGGAAGAATCCCAGCCTCCATCACTACAGACTTCTGTTATTAACAAGCATGTACGAATACAGTAAAAATAGATGGTCACACACACACACACACACACACACACACAGAGATCCCAGTTTAGAGTCTGACGCTGAGTGACAGGGACTGTGTTCATGATTTTTATTGAGCTGAAAGAATCTCTTGATGAAAAATATTTTCCAGCTCAGTGGAGGCTCCACACAGCCACAGGTGTGTGAGGGCGCCCTCTGCTGATTCACAGGAGAAATGCAAGAGTGTGAGAGAAAATAATTACAAACTTTTTTAAAAGTTTTTTTTTATTGCTTACACATTTTCAAATCTCTGTGTCTTTCCATTGGGTCACATACTTGTGTATATCATTTACACACTGTTGCTCTAAATCTAAAGCTCTTTTGTTTCTATGGATTTTCTTGACATATTGTCATATAAGAGTGAAAATCCAGTAGCATGCAAATAGAAGTCAACACAAGCAATAATGGAACCAAAAATATTTAATTTTCTGAATAAATCAGTTGCTGTTGTGGATGCAGCATTGTACGGAAGCTCTAAAGGGCCATACATAAATATATTTTATTTCCTCCGTTTTCTCGTGATAACGAGATAATTCCTCCGTTTTCTCGTGATAACGAGATAATTTTCCTCTGTTTTCCCGTGATAACGAGATATTTTTCTTCCGTTTTCTCGTGATAACGAGATAAATTTCCTCTGTTTTCTCGTGATAACGAGATATTTTTCTTCCGTTTTCTCGTGATAACGAGATAATTTTCCTCCGTTTTCTCGTGATAACGAGATAATTAAATCGAGATCTCGAGAAAACAAAGCGATTGTCTTATTAAACTATTGCAGGAAACATCAGTCACTGATCACCTGGAGCTAATCAGTGAAATCACCTGGTGGAGGTCTTGGTTGGAATGAAAACCTGCAGCCTCTCGGCCCTCCATGGCACGTGATTGGTGACCCCTGCTTTATGTGTCCAAGGAGACGTCAGTCAGCATGACATGTCACGTATGATGGAAATCTCAGGCCTATCACGTTTCATTCATTCATTCAAAACGGAGGGGAAATATCTCGTTATCACGAGAAAACAGAGGAAATTTATCTCGTTATCACGGGAAAACGGAGGAAATAAAATATATGTATGTATGTATGGCCCTTTAGGGCTTCCGTAGCATTGTACAGCATCAAAGCAAAGTACACCAACCATCACATATGGAGGAGAGAGTGTGTGTGTGTGTGTGTGTGTGTGTGTGTGTGTGTGTGTGTATAACTGTCGATTCGGGGTGAAGCACTCAGCGCAGACAGACTACCAATCATGTGTGGCTTTCGCAGAAAAAATAACCAATCGGCTCCTGAAAAAAAAAGTCTCTCTCTGCATTGTTGTTCTCCATAGTTCAAGACAGATAGTTTGACCTTTGACCTATTTATAGGCCTGTGTCAAGGAGTGATTGGTTGGTGTTCAGTAAAGCAATTATTGTTTACACATGTGAGGACAGAGTCTGAGGCACTGATGAATAAGTGTGGCATTTTGATTGGTTGTGTTTGAAATGGGAAATCAAGTTACTTCCTGATAGATTTTTGTGTGTTAGCTAGAGAATTGTGTGTATTGATTTGCAAAAAGTGAACAGCTAAATTGAAAACTGTGTCAAGGCTGAGAATTAGTTTATGGTTTTGCTGATTTGAGGTGAAGTTGTGAGGTTTGAGTGAAAGAGTTTAGAAATAGTGTGATATATAAAGGTTTTGTGTGTAAGCAATTGAAAAAAACTGTAACTGAAAATACAGCACTCAGGTAGGTATCATAGCCAGCAGGTGAGCTCACCTGTCTTCAACAAAAATGGAAGGAGTTGGAAGAAGAAGAGTGAGAATGAGAGGAGGAGCTCAAAGAGGAGAAGAAGGAGGTAGAGGAAGAGGTAGAGAGGGACCTGAAGAAGTGATAGCACCTGAACAAAGAAGAAGAATGACTGTCGCTGTGTTTCTGCTGAGATTTGTCTGAACACTCAGTGCAGCTTCCCTCAGCGTCCTGTTTGTCTACAGAGAAGAAAACTACTATTTTGTTCTGATTGTCCTTGTTGATTGATATGTTACTATAACTGAGTATATGGTAAGAAATCAATATTTTCAGTCTGCAGCATCAGTGTTTGGTACGTTTATAGTATTTGTGTACTTTCTCTGTATACCTCAAAGTAATCATGAAGAATGTATTGGATTTGTCAGTATATTTTTGTCATCTAAATTATCCCATAACCATGCTTTCAGATAATATTTCTGAATAAATTCCATCACTATTTCTTGAAAAAGGGTTTTTACAAATGTGTTTTGAATTCATTACGGTAGTATGTAATAGACTGAAACAGTGTGTGATCATTGAAAGACTGCGTTAGTGACAAGAGAACAAAATAAAGATTTCAATCAGTTTGTTTATGGTTTCGGCTGATATGTCTCATTTTGCAAACAAATTGGGGTGTTCTGCAAATTTGGTGTGGTGTTTGGATAATTGTGTGAGGTGTTTAGAAAAAAGGAGCCTTTTTTTTCAAAATTGAGTGTAAATAATTGGAAATAAACCCCTGTATTTTAGCTCTAACATTATATGCATGTATGTAGGTGTGTCTATGATATGGAGATGTTATTTATTCATATATTTCAGCTAACTTGCAACAGGTGGCACTAACACCCCAGCAGTCATGTGACCTGTATGGGCTTGTATGTAATCACTGGACATGTGTGCAGCACCATCACCTGACGAAGACCCGTTCGGGCCGAAACGTTGTGTTTTGCAAATAAATTACTATGGAGCATAAGCCGTGTACAGACTCTCGTTAACGTTTTGCAAGGCAAGGTGTTTTTAGGACTGTGACGAGTCCAGCTGCCACACTCACACAGGGTTTCCTCGGCTTGGCTGCAGGGGCTGAGAGAGTTTAGTTGCTGTTAGCAGTTTCTGCCACTAGATGTCGCTACATGAACACATGAAAAGCACAGGACCGTCTCCATTCAAAGGTTGTACGCTATTTTGTTTTATTTTATTTTATTTTAATTTATCTACACAAGTGCTGCACTACAGCGACAAAGACATCCAAAAACAAAACAAGTGTACATACAAGCATAGAAGCAGACAGCCATAAATCCCCCAATCCCCCAATCAATTCAACTCCAGGAAGCATCAAAAAGACAGTTTTGGTTTCAGCTACTCACAACATGAATGGAACTGAAGACTGCAGCTCCAACAGGGTCGTGTCAAAATGTGGTCAGTAAGTGAAGAAACACAGGTCAGTGAGATGCAGTGGGGAATTCAGTCAGATAGGTCGGCCAGCACAAGGCCACTCACAATCTCACAGGTCAAGAAAAGGAGTTTCACATCTGAAAGGATCAACGATTTCACAATAAAAACATGATAAAGCATATTCACAAATATGTGCAAAGTTTAATATCTGCTATACACAAGGCAGTCGACTAAGTCGAGTAACAGTGCTCCTCAATCTTTTAGATTCAGTTTTAAATAAGTACAGCAGTAAAATAAATGAGCCTTTCTCAAGCATCAATGATCCAGAGAAGTCAGATAAGAGAACTTTAAATGACACAACATGAATCAAGAAAAATAAAGTGATTCTATTTGATAAATATAGATTAACGGTTAGAATTTATGACTATGATAACTTACTGATTTCTATTTTCATGTAACTTAGTGGGTGATAGAATAAAGCCCAGAATAGAATCAGAATCAGGAGCTTCATGTCACTCCAGCAAAAACTCATGAAACAATAAAATAACTAAGCTAAAAGCTGAGTTAAGACACAAGTGATGGACATGAGGTGAACAGCACAAAAGTGAAAGTACAGTAGGACAAACAGTATTCCAGTAAAAACATGATAAAGCAAATGTACTAATATGAGCAAAGTGTAATATCCTCTGGAGGCCAGGCAGTCGAGAGCATCAGTGCTGCTCAGTCCCATCCAGAGCTGAATGCAGATCAGCTGGACTGTCTGTAGGTTCTTGAAGACGTTTCTCTTCTCCAGTTCAGACAGACTGGTGGGACGTCCCGGCTCTTTAACCTGTGGCGTCATTCTCCAGGTGGTGGGTTCGTTAGTGCTCCTCCCTGTTGGGACCACCGTCCTCAGTGTCGTCAGGGTCACCTGACTCGTTCCACCATCGGTCCGTCGCTTGACTCTGAGGCAGTGCCGGCTTTACCTGTGTTGGCGCTCTAGACAAAATTACTCCCTTGCGCCCTTCCATGCCAACCCCCCTAAACTTTATTGTGGCAGCAGGGAAGTTTGTCTCGGGCACAGAGCTGCATTCAGCCGCTCCCTGCTGTTTCACAGCGTCCTGTTGAAATCAGCAGCAGGATCTCTGATTCAGTCCAGACAATCAGAGACTGAAGTTCCTTTCTGTCTTTTCAAGTCTGATCAGTTGGTTTGATGCTCTTCTCACTGATATTAACAGGGTTTATGACCCCAGTTTTCACACAGTGGAGATTTATTCTAGAAGAAATTTGAAGAACATCAGGAGGAAAAGTGCTGCAACACAAAGTCCCAACACAACAAAGAGAGCGATCCTTCCCCGACTTGCCGGCTGGGTCTCCTCAGCTGTGGGCTGAATCCTGGAGAGGAAACATTTTACTCTCATCATCTGATAGAAAGTTCAAAGAAAGTGGAGTGAGCCTCTCCACCAGTGATCACAGTTCTACTGAGTTCTACTTACCAGTGACGTTGAGTGAACATTCACTGACTCTCCCATCTCCATCATCAGTGGACACTTGACAGTCGTAGACACCTGAGTCTTCAGTCCTGAGTCTTCAGTCCTGAGTCTGGACAGATGAAGTCTGATGTTTCCTTTTGTGAAATCATTTTGGTCAAAGTGAACTCGTCCTGCAAACTGCTCATGCTGAGATTCTGGCTGCTCAACACCGTCTTGTAGGTGAATTAAAGTCTTTGAAGTCCTATCATCAGATAACCAAAAGGCACAGTAGATGTTGAGGACAGTGAGGGTCAAGTTCGGTCTGAAGATCCACTCCATCATGATGTTCCTGTTCTCCTCCGCCTCGTAGGAAGTCTGTCTCACATTCATAAAGAAAGATCCTGCTAGAGAGAGAGAGAGAGAGAGAGAGAGAGAGAGAGAGATAAAAGGTGGAAGCAGGAAGATTTACAGATGTGAAAGAAGGGCAAAGAGGCTGTGACGAGAGAACATGTGTTCCTCAGCTTCAGCATATCTTCATATGAAGAGCAGAAGGTGTGAACTCACCACAGACAGAGGCTGTCAGGACAACAAGCAGCAGGATGCAGATCATCTCCTCCCTGTGGAAGCAGAGGACATGAACACATCTGATGGACAGTGAAGGCATCACACTCAAGTTACCTGGCAACACTGGACCAACTCAAGAAGATCCAATCAGAAACAACATGCAAAAGTCACATCAAAAGTCTCTCTGAATGAATTCAAAGTCAAATTGAGGAAATATTTATTTTTTGAACGTCAGCTGATATTTCTGCAGTAACATCTTTTTGCCACTAGATGGTGCTACTCTTCTGAGTGAGGATCTCTGTGCAGCTGCTTCACACTGCAGAGCGCTCCACATCCACCACAGCAACATGAGCCATTTTACTAATAATGATCTTTCAAATGACTGTTCAATCGTCATTTGGAGTCATGAAAAAGACGAAATAATAAATCACGTTGGACAATATGCTCTGTCCTCACTGCTCCTGAACCACGTCTTTCTCTTGGCGGGCTTTCACACACTGATAAATCTCTCTCTGTGCTTAGAAATGGTCCTACATCAGCCCTTAAAGAAATGGTCCTATATCAGGCTTTAAAGAAATGATCCTATATCAGGGTTTAAAGAAATGGTCCTATATCAGGCTTTAAAGAAATGGTCCTATATCAGGCTTTAAAGAAATGATCCTATATCAGGCTTTAAAGAAATGGTCCTATATCAGGGTTTAATGTGGCGTCTGCATGCACACACTGCTGACAAAAGAGGAGCCAGCAGAACTTACAGGTTCCCATCCTTAAAGCAGCTGTGAGCTGACATGGAAACACGCCTGGAAATCAAGGAAACTCCAGGAAACTTTGGCTTTTGAACAGGATCCTGAGTGTGTCTTGGTTCTTACCAGGTGCAGCAGGTTGCAGGTTTCAGTGGGTTTCCTGGGCTGTAAACCTGCTGAGTTTCTTCACTGTGTACAGCTGACAGCTTCCACAGGCACATGAGGCAGATGCTCACCAGATGTTTCACTGGATGGACTCCCTTTTCCTCTTGAACAGCGTCAACATGAATTCAATGTGAATAAGCCGTTTGCTGATCACCACTCGCTGCCTTTCAGTCATTCTCTCTCTCTTTCTGTCTTTCCAGCGTGGTGACGGCAGCAGCATGGCGCCAAAACTCTGCAGCAGCATGAGGAAGCTCGTGAGGGGGCGTGGCTTATGCCGAAGAGAATTATTAACCCTTTACTGGATGAAGTGAGTGAAAGTGAGCCAGCATTTTATGTTTGTGGATTTACAGTTTCTCTCAGTTGCTTTAGTGCATTTCTCAAGTCATTATTAACATTTGCACAAGATTTAGTGCAGTTCACGACACAATCAGTGCAAACAGCAAAACCTATTGGATAACATGCAAAAGCGTGGCACTGAGGTTCAAAATGATTAGTTTATGTCTCAAAAGGAAGTATTTATCCGAGTGAAACAGTCAGTGTCATCAAAATGACAAGTCCTCACACCTTGTGTATGAACAAGTCAGATGTCTTTGTCATGTTACTCTGGGACTGTTTTCTGATACCAGATCTTGGTGACTGAGATGACAGTGCTCATAACAGCACTATACAGTATTTGTGTAGCTCGGCTTTTTGAAAACTACAGGCCTAAAGTTACACATTCTAATGAAAAATGACATATTTCTGTATTTTGTGAAGTGATGGATTACAGTATACAAGGCACTGGATACAGTATGATTCACACTTTTATTGAGCTCTTTTCAATTGCAACTTGTTTACAGACATTGTTACAGTCGGCTATAACAAAAAAGCCTTTTACATTATTGGATTCAGCTGTGAGTGACTGAAGAACGGGCTGATCATTGGTTACAACTAATTCTTTAACCATTCCTCCTCAATAGTGAACGTTGAGATTCACCTGAGAAAATGACTGCAGACATCTCCAGAAAAAACATGATAGACACGGATAGCCTAAAGATATGTAGATGCCTGAAAGATTTTGATGGTGGAGATTTATTCTAGAAGATATCTGAGGAACATCAGGAAGGAAAGTTCAGCAACAAAAAGTTCAGATCCAACGAAGAGAGCGATCTTTCCCCGACTTGTCGGCTGGGTCTCCTCAGCTGTGGGCTGAATCGTGGCTGCTGTACAGATCAAAACAGGAGATTAACAGGATGAAGGTAAAACTCAGGTTTGCTTAGGTTTTGTTGGAGAGTTTTCAGGTCCCATGATGCTCTAGGGGCACGATCCGCGTATAGAATCAAAAATAAATAAATACATAAACCGGCTGTGCAAAAGCAGCAATCTGCAGCACGAGGCCGCGTGGGTTCATGCGGCTTCCGTTGATCATAATGGAGCAGAAAACGTGTGGGGCGACTCAATGTGTGGATCAGTCTCATGTCGTCCCGAGAACGTGGTTATCGCAGAGGAAAGAAGGTGAACAAAGCAAACTAAAGAAAAGCCACTCCACAGTCCAATTCCAGCGTTTTTCAAGAGCCAGAGGCTTGACTTGAAAATAATTTTGCTCGTTTACAAAACTCTTACTGGTCCAGTTCTACTTACCAGTGACGTTGAGTGAACATTCACTGACTCTCCCATCTCCATCATCAGTGGACACTTGACAGTCGTAGACGCCTGAGTCGTGGCTCCTGAGTCTGGACAGATGAAGTCTGATGAGTCCTTTCCTGAGGGGGTTTGGGTCACATCGAGCTCGTCCTGCAAACTGCTCATGCTGAGATTCTGGCTGCTCCACACCGTTTTGGAGATCACACAGCGTGTTATAGGTGTGGTGATCAGGTAACCAAAACACACAGTGGATGTTGAGGTCAGCGAGGCTCTTGTTGGTGGTGAAGATCCACTCCATCATGACGTTGCTGTTCTCCTCTGCCTGATATGAAGTCTGCCTCACGTTCAGGTCCAGAGCTCCTGTTGGAGAGACACAAGAGAGAAAACCACAATGTTGACATACAAACTAATAATCCAGTCGGAAGCTGATGAAGGTCAAACTTTGCCCACTGCCAAGGGTAGCAGCCGGTAGCGGCTGGTGGGATTTTGTCGGCGTCCGGGAGAAAGACAAAGAGGCTGTGATGTGAGAACATGTGTTCAGCTTCAACATATCTTCATATGAAGAGCAGAAGGTGTGAACTCACCACAGACAGAGGCTGTCAGGACAACAAGCAGCAGGATGCAGATCATCTCCTCCCTGTGGAAGCAGAGGACATGAACACATCTGATGGACAGTGAAGGCATCACAGGCAGCAGAGCCTCTTCACACCAGAGGACCAGAAACTACGTCCACTTTAATCCGTCACCATCAAATGTTATGATCAGACTGAGACATGAACCTGGACCATGTGCATTCTGCAAAATGTTTTTTGCTGTCATAGCGCCCCCTGTGGTTGGAATTATAAATTCTTGGGGATGGGAACAAGTGGTTTGAGTTTCACTCTGATTTGTTAAAAGGTTGATGAATTATGTTTTTTTAATGAAAACTGGCAGACACAGAAAAAGACCTCCAGTGCATACTGGATGCTTTTGCCAGGGCACACACACTCCTTGGTTTGGCCATGAACATTAAAAATGACCAAAGTTCTCCATCAGCCCCATCAGACTCCACCAGCATTGTTATGAAGCTCAGTGTAAATGTTCAGCATCAAGTGTGTCGCTCCCTTTGAGTCCAAACCAGACGCCAAACAAACTGTGTTGTTTAAACTGTGACCGGCAGTGTCAAGATCCACTAAATCACCTTCAGCTGAGGATATTAAATAACCAAATAATCAGCCCTACACCTTCATCTGCTGCCTTTTTCAAATGGTCTGGTTGAACAAGCTGATCAGCCCCGCAGACTGAACTGAGCGAGAGTTTTAGAGAAAAGCACAGAGAGAGGAGAGGAATCCCAATCAGAAAGACTTTACTGATCCCCGAGAGGAAACTGGGACAGCTGCAGCTGCTCAGCTCTCAAGAGGAGAAAGAAGTGACGAGACATGGAAAAGAAATAAGAAATATAAGAATATGTGTCTTACATCTTTGTAGAAAATTTATGTAGGCAATAGGCCTAATGTTGTATCAAGGATGTGTGTGTGATGTAGGCTACATGAAGTGTGTAAAGGTGTAAACAGGTGGTTTAAAGTGTGTGTGTGTTATCCCGTTGAACTGACCTGACTTGTGCAAATACGAGCTCGTTAGTAATGAAGCGAGAAAGTCAAAATTCTTACGTGATCAAAGTCCAAGAAGAAAAGTCCCGTCTGAGATGATGCGGTGGTCAGAGATGTTGCAGAGTGACAGCAGGCTCTCCTCTCCATCTTGTTATAGGGCGAGTAAAGGTGAAGTCTTGGCCGCAAAACTTCCTGTTTGGAAGCTTTACAGTTTCACTCTGTGCCTCGTTAATGAGGGGAGTTTGAAATAGTTGGTGTTGCTGTGTATTTTCTGAAGACTTGAACCGTGACATGAGTGAAATCATTACCCAGAGAGACCAACACAGTGAAGTGAAACCCCACAGGGTGCATTATTCTCAGAATGCCTAAGCACAGACATGATCGAGTGATTCTGTGGTTAGTCTGTCAAATGTCAAAATGTTTGGAAACTAACCTAGTTTTTAGGTGTTTGCTGGAAAATTGCATTCTCACAATGAAAAGATAATGAGTAAAAGAGATGTGTAAATAACAGTACAGATGTTACTGAGAGTAAACGGAGATGGCACACAGCTTAAATGAAGAACTGTCACTTTCAGGAGGATTATGTCTTTGGAATGATGCAGCTGCATCACAGGGAGATGATGAGTGTAGTGGCCATTTATCAAAGATTTCTCAAAAACAAACTTCAATCAAACTTACAAATAAAGGGCCACCGCTGCACCATGGGCATGATTTACGCAGGCAACAGAGTCTGTTGTCCATTCTGAGTTTACATGTTTTACACGGTTCATTTCACAAAAGCAAGCAAACAAACAGAGAAAGAAATCCCGCTCTCTCCCTGTCTCTCTTGCCCACCCAGGTGCATCCTGGTCCAGTACCTGCCCATACCTTTATAGCCTTGGTGCCCTGTGTTAACAAACCCCCCCCAAAAAAAAAAAAAAAAAAAAAAGCAAAACTAATTATGCAAAACTAAATATGCCAAACAAAAACAACAAAACATAAACTAAACAAATAATACACAAAAGAAAAAGGTATCATCAAAATCTAAACAAAATAAAGGGGCAACACCAGTGTGACTCACCTGATATGACTTGGTGAGTCAGAACTCAACATGTAGATCAGATGAGATAAAATGTGCCTGCGTGTTTCTGTAGAGTGAGGGTGATGTGGAAATTAAAAGATGAACACAGTTTCCTGATCTGAGTTAGGGCCTATTTTAGCAGCCTGTTGTTATTTCTTCCTCAGCCTTGTGGGATGAACTCCTGTCCCACTTGTTTCCAAAGCAGCTTCACCTGTTTCAGGATTTTTCTTCTCTGGGATTAAGTATCATCCAAAACTCTGCTGCTCGCTTATTAACCAGAACCAGGAAGAGAGAGCATATTAGTCCGGTCTTAGCTGCCCTACACTGGCTCCCTGTAACATTTAGAGTTGTTAAGGTTCTCCTACTTGTATATAAAGCACTTCATGGGCTAGGACCGAGCTACATTGCCAACACTGGCGGTTCTGGGGAGGGGCCAGCAGGGGCCAGTGCCCCCGTAACACTGAGTCTGGACCCCGCTGTGGCCCCCCCCTCCTAACAAAGATTATACATTGTGATGCGGCTTTCACATAGCGCGCGGTTTGGGCCGCGCTCTGCTCTGGGTACGGCGCACATAGATCTATGACGGCACAGAGCAGCGTGCACACGCGTGTAGAGTAGGGCGCACGCATACAGCGTGCACGTATGTGGCGCTGATTGCTACGAGACTGAAACAGACGCTAGGAAGTAGTTTTCCGTTCTGGCGCAATTTTTCTCAGGCGGACAATACAGCGGCTTCAGATGAACCATGTAAAGAGGCAAATACATTCTTTAATTTATGGATTAGCTGAACTAAAGCTTCTTAATAAATTGTGTTACAAGAATGAAGGCTGTATTTTTTCTCATTTCATGTGATTTCACCCATTACCTGTTGTGTGTGTGACTTCACATGGAATTTTATAATAAATGTATGACTATACTGCATTGGCTTTGCAAGAGTAGTGCATATCTAATGATGTCAATCATCTAGATTTCTAAAAAATAAACGCAGACCAGTGCGCTCTTGCGCTCCGTGATCACATACACAATGAATGGCTGAGCCAGCTGCGGTCTGTGCCGTGCGCGTGCTCTGTGAAAGCCGCTTTAGAGCGTTGCACCACCGGAAACGGCGGTCAGTTTTGTTGATCTACGGTGAACAGCGAGCTCGAAAGGTCAACCACCCGATAAGAGGCAGTCAGAAGCAAGAAATGACTACCACGAACAGTATTTTATTGTTACAAGCTAACAATAAGCTTTTAGAGTGTAAATATGATGATGACTTATTGATGAAGATGAGAAGAAGACAGTGGTGTGATGAAGATGTGATGATGATGTTGATGAAACTGCCTGATAAAGATTTTAGAAGCAGGACTTTGTACTAAGTGAGGAGTTTGTCTGTACCAAGGTTACACTGAAAAATAGGATGTCTCCACTGTTTCTGTCTCTTATACTTGTGTCTCAAATGTGATATTTTGAACCATTCAGTTTGGTTACAATGGGTAATCACTAGTTTTGTGGGGGGAAAAAATCAGATATAATTTTGAGTCTTTGTCTTTTTTGCCCCGGGTTGAATGTGCCCCTCTGACAAAACCCCTGGCCCCAGCCAGGCCCCTTCAGTAAAAGTGGTCTAGAACCGCCACTCATTGCCAACTCCCTTATTGGCTATGCACCCCAAAGAGCACTGCGATCGTCTGCTGCTTATTGGTTCCCAACAACAGTCGAAGGAAAATTGCTGATGCCGCCTTTGTTCCTTACGCCCCTAAGCTTGGGGACACACTACCTTTAGACATCAGGGAGGCCAGCTCACTAGACATCTTTAAAAGAAGATTAAAGACCCACCTTTTCATTTTAGCCTTTAACTAGCTCCTATTTTAGTCCACACTGTTGTGTTTTATTGTTTCATTTGCATCTTTTGCTTTATTTCAAAGTTCTCGTTTTTAGCCTTTTCTTTTTAATTCCACCCTGTGCTGTTTTATTCTTTTTAATGTTTTATTTAATGTGTTTTCAAATGTTCTTCTTTTTATTGTGAAGCACTTTGAGCTGCAATTCTTGTATGAAAAGTGCTATACAAATAAAGTTTTACTATTATTATTGTTATTATAAATCCGCTGACACGAGGCAGAATAAGACAGACCAGTCGCTGTCGCTTCAAGTCACCTTGAAGTTTCAGTTTAAACTGCAGATATGTGTAGACACTGCAAGCTGCTTGCTCTCCTTATGTTTTACAGGTCTCATGTCACATGGGCTGCTGCCTAACTCTATGTTGCCTGTCGCCTTGGTGCCAGTCATCAAAAAATAAATAAAATAAAATAAAATAAAATAAAAAGTCCCAAGGAATCCCATTGGTGGAAAGTTTTGAAAATCACCTCTATATGACCATATAATACCAAAAAGCAGCCCTTTTAACACACAGGGGAAAGGGGGTCAACATTTTACTTTCAGATATCACTATGTCTGATTTATCATCACACTTACCACATACATGTGCTTTTCCCTCTTCAAATGATGGGTAACATTTTAAACATAGGCTACACTTATTTAGCAACTTGGAAGCCATAATGGAGCACTACTGTTTTAAATCGTGGAGGTTTAAATACAAGCTGATGCTGATTGGATAACACCTGTGACACGCCCACAAAACAGAGGAAAACTACCGGTGAGGCATGTTGCTCTCTGTTACAAAACGTCACACGACGTTACGCATCGTAACGTCGCTGAATATGCCCCAGGTTACCTGCTGCTGTTGCTATGGTGGGGCGGGCACAGTGTAGCTTAGCAACGCTGAGTGACAGCGCTTTGACCAATGAACGGAGTGCACACTCACTGACGTGTGTGAATAAGCTCCGCTCATTGGTCAAACAGCGGGAGAGGGGGCAGACTCTCAAAAATAAGGGACAAAGTGCGTCCCTTATTGGTTCAATACGGGACGTGGGTGTTGGCTGCCAAATACGGGACGCCTTCGTATTCCAAGGGACGGTTGGCAACCCTAGTAAAAATGGCTCCGTGTCCAAATGCAGCCTATTTTTATTTCCTCAGCCTTATGGGATAAACTCACGTCCCACTTCCAAAGCAGCTTCACTTGTTTGTTTTTTTCTGGGATTAAGTATAAATCTGCTGACACAGGCAGAATAAGGCAGATCAGGAAACTGCAGGACGGCAGAACGGAGGAGGGAGTTTCCACTCTGGTTCTTATTTCTCACTTTGACTTTGAGGTTTAAACTTCAGATGTGAGTGTAGATGCTGCAAGCTGCTGCCTCTCAGAGTTGGAAACAGGCAGAGCTCCTGTTAGGACAGCTCTGTGTCGAAATCTGTTTGTGTGTGTTTTTGACATAATCCCACTTGTTTCAGGATGTTTGTTTCTTTCTGGGATTAAGTATCAATCTGCTGACAGGAGGCAGAATGAGGCAGATCAGGACACGAGGATGAAGAAAATGACACTTGATTGAATATCTGTGTTATCTAGATTTTTTACAAATTTATTTTAGATCATATTCTATTTTTTTCCTGTTATAAAGTGCAGTTACAGACATTTTGTATTATCGATCAGACATACTGATCTAATTTTGCTGCCTCACACCTCAGAAAGTGACTCAGCAGCTGACTGTGGCTTCACAGGAGCTGAGTGACTCTCAACCTTTAAAGTCTTTCAGGTGAATTTACACGTTTACCTCACACAGCAAGAAATCCCATCATGCTTCTTGTTCTGGACCTCATGCCACCTGCTCCAATTTAGGCTGTATGACGCCCCTGTGTGTGTGTGTGTGTGTGTGTGTGTGTGTGTGTGTGTGTGTGTGTGTGTGTAATAACAAGATAAGTAACAAGATAAGGCTGCCTGATTGGTGCTTGGCTCTTCTTGGTGCTGAATTTGAACACCTTTGCTCACTATGAGCTGTGAAGCTGGTGTGTGCTGTGGTTTGTGGACCTTCTGCAGAGGAAACTTCATGTGGGTAGGTTCATGGTTTCATTTGTTTCACTCCTTCACTCTTTTCCTGCTTTCTTTCTCGTGCCCTCAAGTGTTTTGTTGCCCACCAGCTGCTGTGCTGAGGCTGTGGCTCATATGGATGTTGAGTGCAGTCTGCTCCGTGTGTCTGACGGCAACCCGCAGGTTGCCCATGCCTAAAACCGCTACTGCACGATGACATGTGCTTCTGCCCTTTCATTTTCCACCACCAATAATAAGTGTAACAGGGTGAAACACACACACACACACACACACACTGACTGCAGTAGAAAAGAGATATGTGACACACACACCAGGGCAGTTTGGAGCCGTTTCACCACAACAAACATGAAGCCAAACTGTCGCTTTGATCTACATTTCTACATTCACACTTCTGTTGGAAACATTTTATCAGTCTACACACTTATTTGCATATAACTCTTAGTTCAGAAAGACAGTCATAGACATCTTTATGTTAATCAGGGAGTTTCCTGTGAGTCAGACTTTGAATGAGCATAAACTGAGCAGCAGGTTTTAACTGAGTCAGTTTTGACAGCCTCCACACACTGAGCACAAAAACCTCACTGCAAACCAACCAAACATGACACATGTGCAAAAGCAACAGCTCGAAATACATGTAGACAACACACACACACACACACACACACAGGTGTCAAAGTGTGTAAAGTATGAATGTGTATTCTGAACATGACACAGTGCAAATGTCAGTGCAAATCAGGAAAAAAGTTTTTTTTTTTTTGTTTTTTCCCAAATGTTCTGCTGTAGCTCCTCAAACCACAAAATCACAAAAAGACCAAAACAAAAACATTGATGCTGGAAAAAAAAAAGAAATCAGGTAAAATCCTGCCTTCTTTGTGGGTCTGGCCGTACAACAAGACTTCATCTCTCCTCCTCCTCCTCCTCCTCCTCCTCCTCTGCTCCTCTAAAGCAGGAGGAGCTGATTGTTATTCAGGTTATTATTTTCTTGGCTTTGCATCAAGAAGCTGCACTGCAAAACATTTCAAGGCAGTTCAACTTCAAAGCTGAAGTCTCCCTGCCGCTTTAAGGTCAGGAGGAAAAGCCACTGAGGAGCAGAATTTGTTTCAGCTCACAAACTCCAGTTGGAAATGTCGATGCAGCTGCTGGGAGTCCAGTCTGTCAACACAATAACAAACAATAACAAACAATAATAAACAATAATAAACAAGATTCCAAGTTGTAAATAAAGATTATTCATGAACTCAGCTTCACTCTCTGATGTGAGAGAAAAGGAAGATTCACATCACTCGTCAGAAAAAGTGGATGCTTCATTGGGAAGCAACTGAATCCCAATCCATATTCCTGCTGACCAAAGGCATGCTGGGAAACTCCTCTTCCAGTAACTTCCAACTTCAAAATCGGAACTTTCTCTGCACTTTCTCTCTCTGTGGTAGGCTATGTCACCACCAACTGTCACTGCTAGAAATGACTTCAGTTTTTAATGAAATATAGATCTTGGCCAATGTCTAGCTTAAAGTCAAGCTAATTATTTTAATCATTTTATTTATTATAATGAATGTCTTTAGTCTGACTGAATGAAATTGAATTGAGTCCTTGAATAATTTCCTACATTGAGCCTCCTCCTCTGAATCCACCTGAATATCTACCACTTCTCCTTCCTCTGAGCTGCACTGCTGTTGCACATTCATGTTGGCTGAGAGTCGGACACCCTCTTCTGTCCGTCTTGTAGCGAACATATCATAACATATAGATATTTTTGCACATTTAGCTGCATCCACCTGCAGTTTTTTTTAGTGGTTTATCCGGTTTATCCATTTTGACATCCAGGAAGTGGCTCTAGCCAGCCCATTCAGCGCTGCGAAACTCCGGTCCAAGTCACGGAGAGAGAGGCGGCAGAGGAGGGAGGGCTGAGAGGCTAACCCCATGTCCTCCTAGAAAAAGGACCAATGGGCCGCTTTTCGCGTTTTAAATACCAGCGTAGTCAATAAAAAATGATTTATAATATAATGTTTTGTTTAAAACAAAAATGCGGTGGTGACTCTACCGGACAACAGCCGCTGCTACAACAGAGGCTCTCCTGAGTTTCTCATGTGTTTATGTGGCGACATCTAGTGGCAGAAACTGCAAACAGCACCTAAACCCTCACACTCCTGTCATGGGAGGAAATCCGTTGAGTTCATCTGTAACCATGGAAACCGGCTCCTAGTTATAAACATACCTGTACTTGTAGTGACTCGACTTGTTCGAAAAACATGAAACAGCATTTTTGAAGGCGTCCTCTCTTCATATTCAGACATATTTCTGGTTGAATCAGGCCGCAGGTGTATGAAGAAACACTGAATCACTGAGCTTTTTCATCTTATTTTTCCATCATCGACGCTTCCATCTTTCTTTGCAGAGTTCATTCAGCCCGACAGAGGCAATGAGTCTGTTTGAACGCACACACATGCTTTAATAAAGGAGCAGCCGTGAGGTTTGGACTGTAAGGCTTTATTTAATCAAAACTGATGTTTCCACATTCTAAACTTTCTTTGTCACTTGTGATTTGTTTTTTCCCCTCGATGGAACCGGCTGTGGTCGAACTGAACATCACTGCCAAGAGTAGCAATGAACTTCCACTTTACATCCAGAACAGGGGGAGTTACCAATAAATATCAGCTCTTCACTCTAACTTGTTTGCAGTTTGTGTTGATGCCATCTGCCCTGGCATCAACTGGGAGCCAATGAGGGGGAGCTGGGACAGGTGTGATGTGGTCCAACCTCCGGGTCCTGGTCAGGATTCTGGCAGCAGCGTTTTGGACCGGCTGAAGCCTCCTGGTACCAGAGGCAGACAGACCAGAGCACAGACCAGTACATGACGTGACAGATGCATGGATGATGGTTTCTACATCAGCCACACTCAGCACGGGTCTCATTTTACATTTCTCTCTGAGAGATCTGATTTAAACCAAGAAAGCTCCAGGCCAGGTGAGAAAACTAACAGGACCTGGGGGGAAGTGAGGTTTGACGCTTTTATTAAAGTCTTGAACATTATGATCACAAGCCTCATGTCACACCAACGAAAACTCAAGAAACAGTCAAACAACACGGACACGCAGGTGAGTTAAAATACAAGAGCATAGGCCGGGGTTAGCTGTCTGAAAAGTGCAGTAAAAAGGACCAACAATTTCACAATAAAAACATGATAAAGCATATTCACAAATATGTGCAAAGTGTAATGTGTGCTATAGTGCAACAGTGCTTATCATTCTTTTACAATTTTAAATAAGTACAGCAGTAAAATAAATGAACATTTCTCAAGCATCAATGATCCAGAGAAGTCAGATAAGAGAACTTTAAATGACACAACATGAATCAAGAAAAATAAAGTGATTCAGTTTGATAAATGTAGATTAACGGTTAGTATTTATGATTATAATTATTTACTCAAGTCTATTTGTATGTAACTTAGTAGGTGATAGAATAGAAAAGCACAGAATAGAATCAGAATCAGAAGCCTCATGTCACTCCAGCAAAAACTCATGAAACAATAAAATAACAAGGAAACAGGCGAGTTAAAACACAAGTGATGGACATGAGGTGAACAGCACAAAACTGAAAAGTGCAGTAGGACAAACAGTATTCCAATAAAAACATGATAAAGCAAATGTACTAATATGAGCAAAGTGTAATATCCTCTGGAGGCCAGGCAGGCGAGTGCATCAGTGCTGCTCAGTCCCATCCAGAGCTGAATGCAGATCAGCTGGACTGTCTGTAGGTTCTTGAAGACGTTTCTCTTC
Organism: Myripristis murdjan; assembly: GCF_902150065.1. Taxonomy (NCBI): domain Eukaryota; kingdom Metazoa; phylum Chordata; class Actinopteri; order Holocentriformes; family Holocentridae; genus Myripristis; species Myripristis murdjan. The sequence goes on from NC_043997.1 coordinate 4,520,716, forward strand.
TCCAGTTCAGACAGACTGGTGGGACGTCCCGGGTCTTTAACCTGTGGGGTCGTTCTCCAGGTGGTGGGTTCGTTAGTGCTCCTCCCTGTTGGGACCACCGTCCTCAGTGTCATCAGGGTCACCTGACTCGTTCCACCATCGGTCCGTCGCTCGACTCTGAGGATCATGGTTGACTCCTGGAGCCAGGCGACCCTCACCATTATCAGAACTAAATAATAAACTTTATTGTGGCAGCAGGGAAGTTTGTCTCGGGCACAGAGCTGCATTCAGCTGCTCCCTGCTGTTTCACAGCGTCCTGTTGAAGTCAGCAGCAGGATCTCTGATTCAGTCCAGACAATCAGAGACTGAAGTTCCTTTCTGTCTTTTCAAGTTGATCAGTTGGTTTTATGCTCTGCTCACTGATATTAACAGGGTGTTTGACCCCCAGTTTTCACATGCTGGAGATTTATTCTAGAAGAAATGTGTCCATGCAGAGTGAAGAACATCAGGAGGAAAAGTGCTGCAACACAAAGTCCAGATCAAACGAAGAGAGCGATCCTTCCCCGACCTGTCGGCTGGGTCTCCTCAGCTGTGGGCTGAATCCTGGCTGCTGCACAGATCAAACCAGGAGAGGAAACATTTTACTCTCATCATCTGACAAGAGAACAAAATAAATTGAGCAGCCGCTCTTCATCAGTGAAGAATATTCAACTCACCAGTCACACTGAGTGAACAGTCACAGGCGTCCCCATCATGAAGAGTGAACACCTCACACTGGTACACGCCTGAGTCGTTGGTCCTCAGGCTGGACAGATGAAGAAGTCTGATGTTTCCTTTTCTCAGCTCGTCTTTATCCAACTGAACTCGTCCTGTGAACTGCTCATGTTGAGCTTTTGGCAGCTCAACACCGTCTTTCAGATAATATACAGACTTAGACGTCTGAAGTTCAGGTAACCATAATTCAAAGTAGATGTTGAGGTCAGTGATGGTCAATATGGGAGTGAAGGTCCACTCCATGGTGACGTTACTGTTCTCTGTCTGATAGACAGGCTGGCTCACATTCACTACAAGTTTTCCTGTTAGTGAAAGAGAAGGGAAGTCAGGTAAAGTGAAGTTTATGGCTCATTATCAGTGTCTCTGGTGCCACCTTGTGGCTGTTTTGCTGTTGTGTCCAACATTAGGAAATGAAGCTGAGGGAATCAGAAACACAGAATATACATACGGCTGACAAATAAAAGGAAAAACCAACAGAAAGTGACTTAGTAAGGTGTTAACCAGCTTCAATGCTCCTTGGCAGAGATTCTCCAAGTCTCTGAAGTCTCCTGGAGGGACGAAGCTCCATTCTTCCAAAATATCTTGGATGTATAGAGGGACATCAGAACAGGGCTGCAGAGCACAAAGCTTCACTACAAAGACAGATGCAAATTTGAGAGTTGAGTGGCATCAGTCTACAGAGATGTAGGAAAATGTGAGGAGTCATCCCCCTTCACCATATTCTGGACAAGTGGGTGAGTCCACCAAGAGAACTCTACAGGCCTGAATGCTGGACCCTGACAGAGGGGGGGTCCGCTGGCTCTGCTGTGCTGTGGGGGGGCATTTTCCACCTGTCCCCTTAGAGGGAAGGCAGGCTCCCTGAGTGATCACCTTTCATCCAATGATGTCTATCCTAATGGGAGTGGTCTCTTCCGGGATGACCACGCCCCTCATCCACAGGGCACCAGGGCTCACTGACTGCTTTGATGAGGATGATGATGATGTAACTCATGATGCTGTGGCCTTCACACTCCCCACATCTCAGCCCAGTTAAAACACTTTATGGGAGATTTTGGACTCTCCACCACCATCATTCAAACACCAAAAGAGGGAATATTTTTGTAGGAATGGAGCTCCGTCCCTCCAGTGGAGCTCTGGAGACTTGGACAATCAGTGACAGGTAGCATTGAAGCTGTCACGGTGGCTTGTGGTCCAATACTTTACTGAAACCCCTTGTTAGATCCCAGTTACCGCTGTACAGGTGGTCTGGACCGGCTCTCCATCTAAAAAGGGTCCGAACCTCATGCCTCAAAGGGTTTACCCAAATAGTCCTGCTGAGGTCTGAGCCCAGTGGCGAGAAGCCACATCCAGCGACTAACTACCTTCATCCAAGTGTCCACCCTGCTTCCACTGGAGCCACACCCGCCAGAATAGCCCTTGAAGCAAATGCGAGCAACAGTCACACTCATTGATGGCAGCTCTTCTCTAATAGATCAGTGCACTTGTTATTTGCTAGGTTTAATTTAGTGGCTTGGAAAAATAGCCACAAGGATCTGTTGATTTACTATGGCTAGAGTAACCTTTACAAAACCCTTACAGCGTGATGCACACCACAACCTAATATTTTACTGTCGCCAAAAATCATATAAAGGGAAGTCCACAAACATACTTTAAATCCAGATTCATAACATTTATTGTAGTAAGAAGTGTCTAAGATAACATCACATTAAAAAAATACAAAATAAATAAATAAATACAAACAGTATAAAAACACTGCACAAGCTTTGGCCACATAGTCTTTTTTGCTTAAGAAGACTCCTAACTGAGAGAAATGACCCTGCAGCCATGATAACAGCTGGTTCAAATCTCTAGAAGTCAAAGAAAGATGCTTCAAGAAGAAATGTTGCATAACATCACATATTAAAAAAATACAAAAAAACACACAAACAGTATAAAAACACAGTACAAAAAAGAAAAGTAAATACAGTTCTATCCAGGGCAACTGGCACCAGTTTTGAAAACATGATGGTCATTTGTTGATGTTGCCGTCTGTCTGGATTTGTCAAATATGGAATAAAGTTTATTGTGTCTTTTATAGTTTATAAGAACAAGGCCTCAGTCGCTACAGAGGTGTTGTAAAGGATCAAGTCTTCCTTGATCTGCAGAAGGTGGTTCACTCTGAGGACTTGACATTTTTCCAGATGGTGGAGATTCATTCAGAAGAAACGTGTCCATACAGAGTGGAGCACAAAACAAAGAAATGCTCTCCAACAAAAGTCCAGATCCAACCAGGAGGCAGATCATCCCCAGGCTTGATGGTTTAGTTTTCTCAGCTGTGGACTGAGTCCTTGCAGCTGCAGAGAGATCAACACCAAAAGGAAACTTTTTACTGTGACAAACTAACAACAAAAGAAACGGGCCTCACTTGTCTCTCAAAACGTTAACATGATATGGAGTTCTTCAAGGCTCGATCCTCAGCCCCCTTTTGTTCAGCCTTTAGATCACATGTGTCAAACTGGTGACATGGAGGCCGAGAGGCTGCAGGTTTTCATTTCAGCCAAAACCTCCACCTGGTGATTTGACTGATTCCCCCGCCTTCAAGCAGAGAGAAGGAACTAATCATTGAAGTCACCTGCTGCAGTTTTTGGTTGGAATGAAAACCTGCAGCCTCTCGGCCCTCCTTGGCACCAGTTTGACACCCCTGCTTTACATGCTGTCCCTACCAGGACAACAAAATGACACCCATTTTTACATAGCCCTTTTGTCTGATGACTACTATCCTATCAGCTCACTGGGTCAGTTTATCCCCCAAATCAAGGAGTGGATGCACCAAAACGTCCATCAAAACAGAAGTTATTGTGTTTGGTTCTGGTGATGATGACAGGCCGGAGCGCTTTCTCTGCAGACTGCAAGCCAGGCCACAAATCACCTGCATGTAAAGCAGCTGTTATCTTATTGTTATAGTATTTATGTCCAAACAAGACCGTGAAAAGTGGACCTGTGCATATTTCTTGAGCAGGCTGCACTACTTTAATGGTCTTTTACCTAAAAGAGTACTTTATCAGTAAATGTACATTCAAAATGTTATATTGCAGTGCTTTCCAAGAGCCAGAGGCTGGACTTTAAAATATTTTTGCTAGTCTACAAAACACTTACTGGTCCAGTTCTACTGAGTTCTACTTACCAGTGACGTTGAGCAGGCATTCACTGCCACCCTCGTTTTCACCAGAGAACACTTGACACTGATAGATGCCAGAGTCGTTGCTCCTGAGTCTGGACAGATGAAGTCTGATGAGTCCGTTTCTGAAGTCGTTCTGGTCAAAGTGAACTCGTCCTGCAAACTGCTCATGCTGAGATTCTGGGTGCTCAACACCGTCTTGTAGGTGATATAAAGTCCTTGAAGTCCTATCATCAGATAACCAAAATGCACAGTAGATGTTGAGGACAGTGAGGGTCAAGTTCGGTCTGAAGATCCACTCCATCATGACGTTGCTGTTCTCCTCTGCCTGATATGAAATCTGCCTCACCTTCACAGAGAGCGATGCTGCTGGACAGAGAGAGGGAGTGAGATACAAAGAGACGGGGAAGCTTTGCGTGAATATTAATAATCAGAAATTAACCTGATAAAGGAAAAATGCTGCAATGAAAAGGTTATGTTGGGGAGTTTAAGTGTATGTTAGTTTAGTTTTAGAGAAGAAGGGGGCACTGGGTCATCACAGCAGTGAGGAGCAGACTACAGGTGCCAGTTGGGAAACGCAGAATATAAATGGACAAAGTAAATAAATGAGAAAGCTATGCAGGATATTAGACAGAACTACAGCTGAAGCTGTGATTACAGATTGAGTTTCTTCATTGTGCTGATAAACATTTTCACAGAAGGTGTGAACTCACCACAGACAGAGGCTGTCAGGACAACAAGCAGCAGGATGCTGATCATCTCCTCCCTGTGGAAGCAGAGGACATGAACACATCTGATGGACAGTGAAGGCATCACACACAAGTTAGCAACACTGAAACAACAGCAGAATTAAGAAAAATCAGTCATATTACTCAGCAATCATTGGGTTGGTTCTCTCTGCCTGAGTTCACATGTTGTAAAGAAAAAGTCAGTAATGTCGTTTTGCCACCAGATGGCGCCAGTGACCTTGATTCGAAACAAGCTGGAGTGCATTTCCCTAAAAACAACAGCATTAAGTGTATTGATCGATCTATCTATCGATCTATTGATGGATTGTTACAACACCATCCACCTGTCAAAGAGGCTGCTGCAAAGAGAAACATGAGGTACTCGGTCCAGGTGAGGATCATTAACTCACGATTGGTTAATCAATCAGTCAATCAATTAGACTTGATTTGTATTTGTACGGCTCAACTTACCCCACTCTCCTATACATCTATAATTAATGGTCCATGTAAAGTAATGTCCTGCTCAGACAGTTCTTCAGCTACAGTCGCGAGGAGAATGGCCCTCTCGGCTTCCACACTTGCAATGCTTGCGTAATGCAACAGGTTGTTCAGAGTATGCCTACGTCTACGTTGAATACGGCCCTGGATGCAGTGAAACACAGGTGAGAAAATTCACAACCCTTAGTGGCTGTAAATAGGAAACAACACCGCTTGCCGTGCAAAAAAGGAACGAAAAGTGTTATGTCATTTTAAATATTATATAACTAGGCTATGCAGAAATAGAAATATAGACTATGTACAAGAGTATTTGCAGAGTAGGCTATAGGAGCAAAATATATTTTGTGTTAACTTGAGTTGTTATTCCCTCTATATACTTTGGGTGTCGCTGTGCTATCATCTAGCTCAGGTGTTTATAGGTAGTGATGGCACTGTTGTCGGCGGGCGTTTGACTCGGAAGGGCAAATGGTTTTTGACCGCGATACTGGTAGTGGTGGGCAGGTGAAGCCTCATGAAGCACTGAGGCTTTCCTAACAATTGTGCCGAAAAAGATTCAAAGCTTCAAGGCTTCAGTGACGGTGACATCTGGTGGACAAATGAAGCCATAGCAACCTCTCAAGAGCACGACTGAAACACACTGAACACACTGGTTCAATCCCGTGTCAGCAATAAAAGTTCAGAAAAAACTGTGTGGTCATTCATTCATGAAAACTGCCAAAATACACCATCTTCACTCTCCAAATCTCTATCTCCTCACAGCCCCATTTTGAAGAATAATGATGCATAGTATATAGCTGGTATAGCGTCAAACCACTCAAACCTGTCAAGCTGCCATTGGCTCAGAATGCACTGAAAGACTATGAGCCATCATTTGCCCATCACTAGGGAAATGTTTGAGTGTGTTGGCTCGGTATTTTTTATGTGTGATGGAAACAAGAGATAATGGGCTGAAACACTGTAACTGTGCACTGGGAATAAATGGTTTTGTTAAATTAGGTTATCCCGGTCAAGCATCTCAGTAGCAAAGCAATAGGCTTAGCTCCTTCAGTCGAAAGTGATGACAGCTGTCTCAGGGACAGTGACTAAGACTACAATGAAGCGATGAAGCGATGAAGACTACAGACCTTCTTGCGAACAAGGGCATCGCCTACCAACCCTTGCGAATGTGCAGCAAAGTGATTTAGCAGTAATAAGATGCTCTCAATGAACCAAAAGTCAGACTGACAGTCATAGAAGGTGTAGGCTAGATACACGCATATATAGAGTCCAGTTGTGTATTTGTTACTACATTTTTACATTAAAACTGTGATGATTGTACAGAAACATGTTACTCAGTTTCAAAGCCAGAGGATGAAAGTAGGCGGAAAAGTGCAGTGTTCACCTGTGCCTCATGTTGTTATTCAATTTCAAAGCCCTGTTTCAGCAAAAGCAGCATCAATAAAATAATCTACATAAGTGAGACCGGAAAATCTGTTTAATTACTATTATGCGCAATTATGCCTGCCTAATCTGCATCATACCTAAATTTATATATATTGTATGTGCTATTTTGAACTTAACATTCTCTACTTAATTTAGCATCTGCTTGAAGGCAGAAACACACACAAAAATATTTTTTTCTAGATAATTGTAAATAAATTCAGGCAGTAAGGGTTTAAAGTCCCCACCGCCCCGCTCCGCCGTACAATAATAAAATCATAAGAATATAGTATAATGTCGTAATTGTTATGAAGATCCTTGGCCCATTCACACAAAGGCCACGTGGTTATTACGTGGCCTTTGTTCTACTCCTACATTGTCAAGCACACGTTGACTACAACACTTGAGGGCACGAGAAAGAAAGCAGGAAAAGAGTGAGGGAGTAAAACAAATGAAATCATGAACCTACCCACATGAAGTTTACTCTGCAGAAGGTCCACAAACCACAGCACACACCAGCTTCACAGCTTGTAGTGAACAAAGAGGGCATTTGGTATTCAGTTACAGGAAGAGCCAAGCACCAATCACTCACTCACTCACTCACACACTCACACACACAAACACACACTCTCTCTCACACACACACACACACACACACACACACACACACACACACACACACACACACACCAGGGACGGTTTTGCTATGGGCACGTAGTAACATGGAAGGGCGCAAGGCAGTAATTTCGCCTAGGGCGGCAACATAGACTGAACCGCCACTGACACACTGACACACTGACACACTGACACACACACACACACACACACACCAGGCTGGCTCCTCCTTTTTGGCAGGAGGCCCAGATGTTAACTGACTGAACGAGCAGAGGAAACAAAGTGTGTAGCTGCAGGTGTTGAATATTTCATTACAGTTTTATTTAGGACAGGAACAGGAGGACAAAAATAAAATAAAATGAATGAACTGAAACAGCTGAACACATTTTTCCATCCATCTCAGAGATCTGTTCACTGCTGAAGGTCGAGGAGGATCCCGCACAAATTAACTTCTCCTCAAAGCGCTCTCCTTTACTTTGTTTTTTAAATTTGGTTAACACTGCCACAGGATACTGTCTGTTTTTTAATTAATGACCACATTGTGATAAAATGCATTTAAACTGTATTCCTATTTAATGTTTGTGCTGTATCTACATTTGTCAGAAAACCAACCTGAGGACTTTTTCTGCCTCTTTAATGTCAACTGGAATTTAATTTAAGTCAAAGGTGAGTAAACTAAACAGACCTGGGAGGGAAAACACACAGACACTGCTTCATGCTGGTTTATGCTCCAAATCCTCCATCTAAACTAGCTGATCCATTTCACACTCGTTACAATCAGTATTGCCTTTTATGATCATTTACACTTTGAGTCTGATCAACCATATTGATTAGACCGCTCGTGTTAGTGTTGTGGATTCAAGGTTCTACCTGGAGCCACACAGACCACACAGGAAACAAGGCTGCATTCAATTCTTAGTTTATTGTCTTTCAATCAGGAATCGGGAATTGGTGACAGAACTGGATGAGTGCCAATGATGAGTACCAATGGCTCTACAAAGACAGAAAACAAGTTTACAATATCTTGTCCAAAATATAATATAAATACAAACAGAAATGTGGCTTTCACACACATGTTATGTTAAATGTAGATGATTCAAATAATATTTCGTCAAACTTGAGATTAACTTCATAATAAACAAGTTAAATCAAAATCAGCCCTTAACTTATTGGCTTAATTCAAAAATATAATACTCATCAAAAAATGAAACTTGACTTACATTGAAATACTTTCAAAAGACACATGGCACACATCACCAGACAACCTCCTGCAGCATGTGTTTGGGGACAAAGAGAGGAAGTCCCGCCCGTCCAGGCTATGACGGATCCCTGCGGGCACATTGGGCACATTGGGCACGTGCCCAGGGTCCTGACAGCCAATCAGGGTCCTTGGCAGTTCTTGGCCGAGAGTGTTTTTTTTTTTTTTTTTTTATTATTAAATCATGAAAATAAATGTGGGCCCCCATTAAACACCAATCCCTCATAATTTATGTCTTTTTGGTAAGAAAAATGTTTGTGTGATGTGATCCAGTTGAAAGTGTGTTTATGTTTCACCACAAGATGCCGCTGTAGACTTTCTAATCACAGACTGAAGAAAAGGCTTCTGGGTAACGTCCTGTTTAAGCAGCTGGGGTTGAACTGAATGTCGTGGCCAAAGCAGTGGCAATGGAATTACACTTTACAACTTTTACTTTTCTTTTCTACATTTTTCTCACAACATTATGATCTTGACCAAAGTGCAGTCTGACGTTTCCTTCATTCTGTGAGAATCTGCAGGCGTCAGAGAAACAGATTTAAAACGAGTCAGTACCTTTTTAACACTGGAAGTGAATTTAAGACTAAAGTTTAGTAACAGAAAAGGACTCGGCTGTAAAAACAGTAACAGTGGAACAAGTAGAAGACATGATGATGATTTATCTGAAACAGTTATTATATCAGATGTAATTTTGTCTTTGTTTTCCATTTGTATTTATAAAAATGCTGAAATGCTGAAGGGTAGCTTGATCTGTCATAGGACAGGCTTAAAATAAGCTTATGCTTCTGCCTGTGCCTTTTCAGTCACGTTTTCTTTTTTGGATGACACTGTTACAAATGTGAACGTGTTATTTATTGTTTGTGTGACTGAATAAAAACTCAAACTCAAACTCAGTTTCACCTTTAATCAACAGGTAAATGAAGAGGAAGCAGGGAGGGGACACCTGCTATTAAACACACTACTTACAGCAGCAGCAGATACAGATTTGATTGACAGGTGGCAGTCAGAGTGGAGGAACTCTAATCTCTAATCCGGACTGAGTTACAATGAGGGCAAAAATCAAATAAATGACTTTCCTCAAGAGGGTCAGAGGCCGTATAATCCACTGATATGAAAACAAAGTGCAGCAGCATGAGACAAGAAATGTAAAGTGCAAACATCCCCTCTGTTAACTGCAGAATCACCTGTGTGTGTGTGTGTGTGTGTGTGTGTGTGTGTGTGTGTGTGTGAGTGAGAGAGAGAGAGAGAGAGATGCTGGATCAATATGAGGTAGACTGTCAGCACTGATGACACTGATTGATTTTCAGTGGTGGACGGTAACAGAGTAAATTTACTTGAGTACTGTACTTAAGTACAGACTCTGAGGATTTGTACCTTATTACTATGAGTATTAGATTTCTTTGATACTTATTACTCTTTCTCGAATAAATTTCCAAGACAAATATTTTTACTCTTACTCGAGTAAAATTCTAGGAAGGCTGAAAAGTACTCGTTACTTTAAGGTCGGCTGTGTTTTGTTTTGTTTTTTCTAAAATCCTATTGGACACAAGCTGTGTTTGTCAAAGAAGGAAACTTATCACAGGACACGTTCTCCACTGGGATCTATGTAAAAGTGGAAATACGTCATCCCCTGCCCATGTAAGGAGAACGCCAAAGTCACCACGCTCTTTTGACTCCCAACATCTCAAAACAAGAGAAGAAAGAGATGAACCCGCTGACTGCGAGTCTCAGTCTTATGACCTCATTCATTTGATTTGTTTTTAGAGGTGTTTCTGCAGGCTTTGGAGAACATTGTGGTTCTACACGCAAGCACATCAGTGCAGGTGGTTTCAAAGCGTTAATTCTCTGAAACAAGAGGCACAAGGTCCTATAAATTGAAAAAATTACAGTAATTCATTGATGTGAAAAATAAGAAATATACTCTTACTCTTACTTTTACTTTAAGTAAAATTAAAAGCATGTACTTTTGGATACTTAAGTACCTTTAAAAGCAAGTACTCTGTTACTCTTACTTGAGTAACATGTCGACTGAGCTACTTTTACTTGTAACGGAGTAAATTTTGACCAGTAGTATTTTTATTCTTACTCAAGTACTGGGGCAGAGTACTCTGTCCATCTCTGTTGATTATTGGACTCCAGGTGCATGTACGTTGGTCAAACACAGCATCACAGATTCATGGAGGTGTTGGACTCGCTTGAAAGGGAACAAAGTGTGTGAGTTTGTTCCCTGTGAGTCTGAAGAGGCGGCGTTTTTCATTCACAACAAGTTTGTCCACACCGAGTGGAGAGGAGAAAAGTTCCAGTCCAACAAAGAGACGGATCCTTCACCGACTCGATGGCTTGTCTTCCTCAGCTGTGTCCTGTTTTTTTGTCATGAAGAAAAAAAAACATCGTCCGTCTGAAGGCAGTGTCTTGTTTCACAGCATCCTATTAAAGTCAGGAGCAGTGACTCTGTTTCAGTCCAGAAAACCAAAGACTCGAGATCTCAAGTCTGATCAGTTGGCTTGATGCTCTGCTCCCACTGATATTAACAGGGTGTTTTACCTCCAGTTTTCACATGCTGGAGATTTATTCGAGAAGAAATGTGTCCATGCAGAGTGAAGAACATCAGGAGGAAAAGTGCTGCAACCCAAAGTCCCAACACAATGAAGAGAGCGATCCTTCCCCGACTTGCCGGCTGGGTCTCCTCAGCTGTGGGCTGAATCCTGGCTGCTGCACAGATCAAACCAGGAGAGGAAACATTTTACTCTCATAATCTGACAGAAAGTTCAAAGAAAGTGGAGCGAGCCTCTCCACCAGTGATCACAGTTCTACTGAGTTCTACTTACCAGTGACGTTGAGTGAACATTCACTGATGGTCCCGTCATGATAAGTGGACACTTTACATCGATAGACGCCTGAGTCTTCAGTCCTGAGTCTGGACAGATGAAGTCTGATGTTTCCTTTTCTCAGCTCGTCTTTGTCCAATCCAACTCGTCCTGCAAACTGCTCATCTTGAAATCCTGACAGCTCAACACCTTCTAGTAGAAGATATACTGTCTTCAACGTCTTAACATCAGATACCCATAATGCAAAATGGAGTTCCATGTCTTTGAGTCTCATGTTGGGAGTGAAGGTCCACTCCATGGTGACGTTCCTGTTCTCCTCGGCCTGACTGACAGACTGTCTCACATTCAGGACAAGAGCTCCTGTTGGAGAGACACAAGAGAGAAAATAATCATGTTGACATACAAACTAATAATCCAATCTGAACCTGATGAAGGTCAAACTCTGCCTGTTCAGGTTTTGATGCAGAGTTTTCATGTCCCATGATGCTCTGGGGACATGGGCCATGTCTGTGTGTATTTTAGGCAGGGCTGAACATTTTTTTAAATAATTAATTGCTAGTTTTGATAATCAATTAATTGTTTTGAGTCATTTTAAGAGGAAAATTTCCAAAATCTCTTATTCAAGTTCTCAAGTGTGAATATTTTCTGATTCTTTTTCATAAATATCTCCATATGTGTGTCTGAAGAGCAGAAGGTGTGAACTCACCACAGTCAGAGGCTGTCAGGACAACAAGCAGCAGGATGCTGATCATCTCCTCCCTGTGGAAGCAGAGGACATGAACACATCTGATGGACAGTGAAGGCATCACAGGCAGCAGAGCCTCTTCACACCAGAGGACAAGAAACTATCAGCATACTGGATGCTTTTGCCAGGGCACACACACTCCTTGGTTTGGCCATGAACATTAAAAATGACCAAAGTTCTCCATCAGCCCCACCAGACTCCTCCACACCCCCACCCCCACCACCAACACACAGAGTAAGCCTTGAAGATGTGGACCATTTCTCCTACCTTGGACGTTGTAACACCATCACATCTGCTGTGCCGCTGGAGCTTCTGCAAACTTGTAGAAAAGTCTTTACTAACTCCAACATGCATGCCAACACCGAGCTGCTGCTCTATAAGTAAGTTCTCCTGATTCAGAGGGACCTGGACCAGCTTCAGTCGGCAGGGAAGAGTCCTGGAGTCCTTCCATCATGTTTCTGGGGAAACTCCTGTGAATCATCTGGAAAGAGAAGAACTAACATCAGAGCTCTTGAGGAAGCAAACATTAACTGCATCTCCACCAGCACCGGTATTACTACAACGTTTGTTTACATGTTTTGGGGAAGCCACGTGGTTTGTAGTACAGGCTGCGGCCTGCAGGGGGCAGCAGCCTGTACGAGGCTGAAGCTGCAGGCTGATGCAACTCTGCCCCCTGAACAGCCCGAGTGTTTTGGAGGCACAGGGAGGTGAGAAATCACAATCAGAGTAATTTATTGATCCCCGAGAGAAAACTAACAATGATATATATTTAATTATGTATATGTATGTAATTATATCTATTTTTTTACAGTGTACATTTTTCTGTATGTATTGTTTATTACTGAATATATTGTTATTACCCTGTTTTTATTTCGCTGCCTGTAGAGCTGCTAAACCAATTTTCACAGTAATGTTGGTGACAGTGTTAACAGTGACAATAAAGGATTCTGATTCTTATTCTTATTGTATAACGTTGTGTCAAAGCCGTGTGTGTGTGATGTACATGAAGTGTGTAAAGGTGTAAACAGGTGGTTTAAAGTGTGTGTCTCTGATCCTGTTGAACAGACCTGACCTGACTTGTACAAACACGAGCTCGTTAGTAATGAAGCGAGAAAGTAAAAAAAATCTTACGTGATCAAAGTCCAAGAAGAAAAGTCCCGTCTGAGCTGCTCCGGCTGTCAGATGTGGCGCAGAGACAACAGGCTATGATTTCTTTACTTTCTGCCTTGCTTTGCCTCCTCCCCTTCATTTTATAGTGAGAATGAAACTCGACGCCCCCAAAGCTTCGTGATAGGAGCCTACAGGTTCACTCCGCCGCCCGTCACGCAGTAGGGAGGGTTTGAAGCGACCTGAAATAGCTGGTGTAATTGCATCAGTTTATTCCTGTGCATTTCACTCATCTTATGGTAACTTTATTTCAACGTAGAAATATAAATAAAACAAAAAATAAGGGAATCTCCACTTGGCCTGTTGGGATAAAACTACTTTCCGGTTCCAGTTTGTACTTTGAAGAGGTTTGACTGTCTTAACCTTATTCGACTGGTGAAATTCAGTTTTCATGTACATGAGCGAAGGCTTAAAGGTTCCTGTACATCACGGCTGTGTGTGTCTGTACATGGATGTCTAAAGAGGAAATAAGCCTCCAAACCGCTGCTCTCCAGCTTCGGACCCGGGATGGGAACACAAATAGGGAATAAACAATTTCCAAATAACCCCACATCAGTTTGCAGCTTTATACCCCGTTACATATTCAAATACATATTTCAGTCTCCACCGTGGTTACCGTCACTAAACATTACAGAAATAAATTGACACGTGAGGTAATCCTATTCAAATACTGCTGATTCAATCAATACAGCTCTGTATTTTAGTAACCAAACACTAAAATGAACACTGCTTCAAATTCCCCGTCAATGAGATCCTTCTTGTTATGCACAAGTTGTGCAAGAAGGAGGAGGCGCTTTTCCTGCGTCCAGTTTGACTTTCACTTCCTTTTGCAGAGCACAGCTTCAAATGTTTTGTCAGCCATGGTCACTGCAGTATCTAGATCAGGGGTGTCAAACTCGTGCCATGGAGGGCCAAGAGGCTGCAGGTTTTCATTCCAACCAACAACTCCACCAGGTGATTTGACTGATTAGTCCCGCCTCTCTGTTTCGAGGTAGGGTGATCAGTGAAATCACCTGGTGGAGTTGTTGGTTGGAATGAAAACCTGCAGCCTCTTGGCCCTCCATGGCACGAGTTTGACACCCCTGATCTAGATCATACTTGAAAGGCTGCTTCTCTGCATATTTTCTAATTGTTTAACGAGATACAGATGCACAAGAGGCTGCTGACAGTCAGATAAACATGTGCTCGATTGGTCTTGTTCTGTGTTTCATGTTTAATCGGAGAAGACGACATGTTTTATTGTTTGTTTGTTTTGTTTTTTTTATCACAATGTGGTCATTAATTAAAAAAAAAAAAAAAAAAACTGTATCCTGTGACCAGCGCCGGAGTGGGACTCATGTTCAGCCCTGGAGTTTCATTTGTCGACCGCCAGCTCGTTTTAGTGTAAAAGTTTCCAGATGTAGCACATTTGGCCGTTTCCACAGCGTTCTTCTTTTTTATTCTTTCCTTCTCCGCGCCACCCTTGCTCTTTCTATTTTCCATCTTTCAAACACCACTGACCGAGTGCACGGACGTGTTACGTCAGGCAGTATTAACCAAATTTAAAAAAAAAAAAAAAAAAAAAAACACAGTACAGGAGAGAGTCCAACCTAAAATCCACAAACACAAGAAACACGAAACCCTGACATTCAGGGTCCTTCCTTGAGGGTCACTTATTTAGTCTTTCATTTGTCTGTCAATTTGTCCCCGATAAATACACATACATACTTATGTTTGGCTGCTTTTCCCACGGGAATGACATATTGGCCTATTTCATAACAAACTCCACCTACGGGATTTTTCCTGAAGAAACACCTTGTAATATTTGTTTCTATGCAGTGGGAACAGATGAACATACCACAGTAGGCTAAAGGATAGGTCATATAGGTGATATCACATGGCAGCCTTGACTGAGCCTGAGCGGACGACCCACCCTGCCGCCCGGGTGGAGTCACAGGTGGAGTTTTGTCCCTTCCACCTAAAATCACTGTCCAAGCATGTCAGCAAAGGAGTTTGACTTCAGTTCACCCCGGTGATGATTACAGAGCATGTAATAATGTGTGTGATGTCCTGTATGTGATCACAAAGCTCCAGTCACACACAGGACAAGGACACAGGCTCATAAACCAAACATGTAATGTATTTACATGGGGACACACATCAGAGTGTATACAGGAGGAGTGTAATAACCAGGTTGGTACTTAGTTACCACTAGTAATTACTAATATTAATTAGTTATATTCAATTTTTTTTTTTAACATTATCAAAAACAACAACTGTGTTTTTTTTTTTTTTTTTTTACTTTGCAATAAGTGAAGACACATGCTCTCTCTCCCGTTATATACACACAGTCACACTTACTGTCCCTATTCTGTAGGCGCCCCCTTCAGGTCAAGTTCACAGTATTGGTGTGCATCTCTCTCTCTCTCTCTGGTCCAATTCCACACAGGAAGAGGCGGAACCGGGCAGCGAGGCACTGCGAATACACATTTTTAGCCTCTGAAAACTTTAACTTCTTTTTCTCTGGACAAACTTTGCAACATCGTAAAACCTGCTGCGTCTGGACGGCTGGAAAGAATCAAGACAGCCGGTGTTATTTTCCTCAGTAGGAGTCTGAGGGTGTGGTGCTGGAGCCCTGTTTTTTTTTTTTTTTTTTTTTTTTTTTTTTTGTAGTTTTTATTCTGATTATCGTTATTATTAGAAGATGATCCGCATCCTGCTGCTTGTTGTCCTGACAGCCTCTGTCTGTGGTGAGTTCACACCTTCTGCTCTTCACACACACACATGAAGATATTTTCAGCAAAAACAACAGATTTTCTCTCTCTTGTCTTTCTTCCAGCTGTAAAATTAGTATGTGTAATCGATAGAATAGATAGAATGATTACCGCTATGCTATGAAAAGTAGAGATGTTGACCCAAGACAATGGATGAAGATTGATTATGGTTAATAGACATTTTTTAGTGTAGTAGCGTCTTTTTGCCACTAGATGGTGCTACTCTCCTGAGTGAGAATCTGTGCCACCACACAGTAAAATGAGCCATTTTACTAATAATGATGTGTCAAATGACTGTTCAATCGTCATTTCGAGTCATGAAAAAGATGAAATAATAAATCATGTTTATTATCAAGACTAATCAAAAGTAAGGATTTAACTGAGATTAATGGTGAGAGCATGTTGAGACAAGTCTGTGCTTTACTGTGCAGTCAGAGGCCAAGAACAGTACGTTCCCCAGCAGCCGCTCGGCCTCTTGCAGCCAGCAAGAAATGTGTATGTGTTGAAATTCAGAGTTAGTGTGTAAATGTGTGTGCATTCAGCTTTAGACTTTAGGCCTAAGAGGTGGTGCATGGGAGAGAAGAAATGGTGTAAAAAGGCATGCTTCAGAACCCTCTGGGTTCTTTATTCGGGGTCAGACCTTTGGAATAGAAGCTGTGGATTACTTTACCATCGGAGGGATTTACAAAGACTCTTCATCTGGAAATTGTCTACCTGAATTAGATGGAATTACTGTATGGATTTTCAGAAAAGTGACTCTCCTCTCTCCCTTTTTTTCAGATTTATCATTTAATCATACTAATCATCATAACCTGAATTTTACAGATTGTTTGGATTTTCCTAAAAGTTTGATGAGTTTTTAGATTTAGTTATGCTGCTTTGCCCTGCTCATTTTCGCAATAAATGTTTCTAATCTAGATTTAAAGTATATTTGTGGTGTGGTTGTGGTGTGCATCGTGTTGTAAGGGGCGTGGCTTCAGCAGGACTATTTGGGTAAACCCTTTGAGGCGTGAGGTTCGGACCCTTTTTAGATGGAGAGTCGGTCCAGACCACCTGTACAGGGGTAACTGGGATCTAACAAGGGGTATATTCCTTCTTTTGGTGTTTGGATGAGGGTGGTGGAGAGTCCAAAATCTCCCATAAAGCAGTCAGTGAGCCCTGGTGCCCTGTGGATGAGGGGCGTGGTTATCCTGGAAGAGACCACTCCCATCAGGGTAGACATCTTCCATCACTGGATGAAAGGTGATCACTCAGGGAGCTTGCCTTCCCTCTAAGGGGACAGGTGGAAAATGAGCCATAAACTTCACTTTCCCTTACTTCTCTTCTCTTTCCCCAACAGGAAAACTTGTAGTGAATGTGAGCCAGGCTGTCTATCAGGCAGAGGAGAACAGTGACGTCACCATGGAGTGGACGTTCACTCCCATCATGCCCGCCACCGATCTCAAAATCTTCTTTGCATTATGGTTACCTGAACTGAAGATTTCTAAGTCTGTATATTACTTTCATAAAGGTGATGAGCACCCAGAATATCAAGATGAGCAGTTCACAGGACGAGTTGGATTGGACAAAGACGAGCTGGGAAAAGGAAACATCAGACTTCATCTGTCCAGACTCACGACTGAAGACTCAGGTGTCTATCGGTGTAAAGTGTCCACTGATCAAGACCCTGATCAAGTCGGCAGTGAATGTTCCCTCAACGTCACCGGTAAGTAGAACTCAGTAGAACTGTGATCACTGGTGGAGAGGCTCGCTCCACTTTCTTTGAACTTTCTGTCAGATTATGAGAGTAAAATGTTTCCTCTCCTGGTTTGATCTGTGCAGCAGCCAGGATTCAGCCCACAGCTGAGGAGACCCAGCCGACAGGTCGGGGAAGGATCGCTCTCTTCGTTGGATCTGAACTTTTTGTTGCTGAACTTTTCCTCCTGATGTTCTTCAAATTTCTTCTGGAATAAATGTCCAGCATGTGAAAACTGGGGGTCAAACCCCCTGTTAATATCAGTGAGCAGAGCATCAAACCAACTGATCAGACTCGAAAAGACAGAAATGTCCTGGAGTTGAACTGAAGCTGTAAGGTCTGTGTTCACAGAGGGCTCTGAAGCCAAAAAACATCGGATTAAAACTTAATTTGATAAACTCAACAACCGCTGAGAAAGTTCAGTCCACTTCATTTATATGAACAAAGATACAGGCTCTCTCTCTCTCTCTTTCCCTGCAAATTAAAAGTGCAAAAACTAAATTTTTTGTGCTTGTGACCAGAATGAAATGTAATATTGAGAGTGTCTTCCCTCCATGTTTTGACGTTTCTGGTTTAATCAGGATGTTGCTGTGGGATGTGGTGAGGAGCTTTGAAAGGATTTGTCCAACATTTTGCAGCAAAATCCCCTCTTTCCATCTCATCCAGACTGAGACAAGATGTTCGATCCCATTTTACCTGCAGGAAGTGACCTGCTGGACGTACAGAGGCGTCTCAGTCTGGGGAAGATGGAAAATGTTGGAGATTTCCTTTAAAGCAAAACCAGCCATCATTTCAAAAGTGAAGACGATGCAATGTTCAGTACCTTTTTTTCAGTCAGTCAAATCAATAAATCATGTTTTGTGCCACTTTTATTTCACCCTCTTAATAAAATTCACTTTTTTTCAACACGTTCAATAAAGTATAATAAAGTAAACTTAACTTCTCTGTATTTTGATATTTTGGTGGTAAATTTTTCTGGTTTCTAGTTTTTGCTGACTTCTTGCTGACTGCTGCTCTCCAGTACAGTGCTACTGTGAAAATGTACACTTTACAAATCAAACACAAACACACCCAGAATCTGTTATATTGCAAATAATTATCATGCACTGTTGATTCAGCCAGAAACTTGAAATGCAACGGTTGTATAAATGCAGTTTCCTCCATATTAATTGTGGTTAATGATGCCACCAGCTGTGGGTGAAGTGAATCTCCACATCAGTCCCAGTGAAACTCAACACATCACAAGCAGCTGTGGCTGTCCCAGTTTCTCCAGCAGCTCCACTCCAAAATCCCATTTCACTTGTGTTCTTGTTTTGCGTCCGTGCTGCATCCCCACTTGTCAAACCAACCTGAGGACTTTTTCTGCCTCTTTAATGTCATCTGGAGTTCAATTTAAGACAAAGGTGAGAAAACTGAACAGACCTGGGAGGGAAAACACACAGGCACTGCTTCAGGTTGGACATTTTTATTCAAGTATTGAACTTTATGATCAGAAGCCTCATGTCACTGCAGCAAAAAGTCCAGAAGCAGTAAAACAACAAGGACACACAGGCCAGTTAAAACAAAAGTGATGGACATGAGCTAAGCTGTGTGACAAGTGCAGGGAAAAGGAAAATCAATTGCACAATAAAAACATGATCAAAAAAATCAATACAAATATGTGCAAAGTGTAATATGTGCTGTAGGCGAGGCGGTCAAGAGCTCACATCACATCGTCAAAGAGCTGCATTCAGCTGCTCCCTCCTCTGATCAGGTGGTTTGATGCTCTGCTCACTGATATTAACAGGGTGTTTGACCCCCAGTTTTCACATGCTGGAGATTTATTCTAGAGGAAATGTGTCCATGCAGAGTGAACAAAATAACAAAATAAACTGAGCAGCCGCTCTTCGTCAGTGAAGAACATTCAGCTCACCAGTCACATTGAGTCAGTCACTCAATGTGAAATTGCACTGTTGAGCTGTTGTCGAGTCCTTACAGGAATAAATTATTGCACAGTTACTTGGTTAAGTGATTAAGTCAAAAGTTTAAATCAGGGGTCCCCAAACTACGGCCCGCGGGCCGGACCCGGCCCCCCTAAGCAATTCGACTGGCCCGCTTTACGATTCCAGACAATCCCTCTAAACATCGCCATTTTTTTTTTATTTCCCACAACTGAATAAATACGACATATAGCAACACAAAACTGCTTTGCTTGGCTGGAAAAAACATTTTTTTCATGGACTGATAATTACACTTCTGCCGACTTCTCAGTCATTTTTAATCTAACAGGTGCCGTGACAACGACTCAGCAGCACAGCTGATCTTTATCTACAACCAACTTATATTAACAACTTATATTAACAGTTATATATAGCAGCAAAGGTAAGCAGTCACATTAAGGCTGAACAGTTTTATAATTTCAACCCCACCTTTCGGGGGCTTTTATTAATCACCTTCTCAGGCTGTTATCAATTTACCTCTGAAATAAAGACGACAGTTTTCACAGATGTCTTGATTTATTAAATGTTTATTTCAATGTACAGATGCAAACAAATTAACAAATTAATTAAATCAATGGCCTAGGGAACTCATAAAGAATAAACAAATGAATAACAATTAATAGGCTAATTCATAACATAACATTAACACATTAATAACAAGAACAAAGTTATAGCCGCACATCTCCGTGGGAAATCTTACAGGTACTGTCCGTGGTGCTGAATCCGCCTCCGCCTCAGCAGGTACTGTCCGTGGTGCTGAATCTGCCTCAGCAGCTGCTGTCCGTGTCGCTGAATCCGCCTCCGCCTCGGCAGGTACTGTCCGTGGTGCTGAATCTGCCTCCGCCTCGGCAGGTACTGTCCGTGGTGCTGAATCCGCCTCCGCCTCGGCAGGTACTATCCATGGTGCTGAATCTGCCTCCGCCTCGGCAGGTACTGTCCGTGGTGCTGAATCTGCATCAGCAGGTACTGTCCGTGGTGCTGAATCTGCTGAGGCACTTCATTCTCTTTATTATAGAAATTAAATCCATAAAATTCACGGAGGATCTTGTTCAGCTCTTCTTTACTTACAGGTGAGAAATCAGCTGTTTGCCCGGTGTTTGTCAGGTAGTCTTGTAGACATTTGACGGCCCAAGACGGTGATCGGGCCGTACCGGCTTCATTTCCTGACCTCTCCAGCTGATCCAGCTCTTCACTGGATCAGCTTTTTCATGTAAGCACAGCTAGTCGTGCTGTCACGCTCATTTGAGATCATTCTAAACGTCTGATTGACCAATCAGATTGCTCGGTCGGATCTACGTGTTGTATAATAATAACTAATTCATGTCACAGGCGAAAATATTGGCGTTTTTTTTTTTTTTTTTTAACGCACGGTAGGCTATCATAGCCTGAGTCGACCACCAGTGGCGAAGATAAGTGCGTTTGCACTCCTCCGGTCCCGGTCCAAGTCGAATGGACACCCACACGGGCGTTCCAACGGCCTCCCCTCCCCCTGACAGGCCGCTCAAGTCGACTCATCACCGCGGAAATGAGTGAGTTCCCGGTCCAAGTCAAATGGACACGGGCATTTCAAGCACTACTGCCGCTGTTACTCACGACCAGAGCCTATTCTATTAATATAGACTGATATAATATAGGTGGGTCAATGAGTACAAATCTGGAAAAAGTTTGGGGACCCCTGGTTTAAATAGTGTGCAGTTTACAATGTGTCGGGACGTCCCACCTGCTGCCTGGGTGGAGTCGCTGGTGGATCAGGGATTTTCAGAGAGAGAAGGCAAAGGACAAGCTGTTCCCTTGCCTTCCCTCTCATAGGGTTATTTTTTATATATAGTGTTTCAGGGTCAAACTGAATAAATAATAATAATAATAATAATAATAATAATAATAATAATTAAGACAACCAGACAAAACACTGAATGCTATTAAACTGTTGCAGGAAACGTTACTGATGCCTACAAGGCTGTGTTTGGCATCAGACAGTCTTTCACACTCTCCTTAGAAAATACCCTGACTGTATCCTCCTCTACGATTGGTTAAACCCTGACTTCTTTTCATCTTTGTGTGTTGATTAAATTTGAACTGTATTTTTTTTTTGTATTGTTTGTATTTATTTCGTTTTCTATCATGAGCCTGGGAGGGATTATTAACCGGCAAGCCAGCATATTTAAACACATTCATGAGACAAGGCTACATGTTTATGCTGTAAGATAAGTATTACTTACTATCAAATAAAACCAAGAAAACAAACAAACAAAAAATCTTTAAACAAGTGAATGTGAACAGGACACAAGTGGCATCGTGAATGAGGACAAACACACGTGATTTAAAGTCTACATCAGGGAAAAATGACTGTCACGTCCTGTCACAGTTTTCTTTCCTGCTAATGTCCCATAACAGTCCTGTTGTCATAGCCAACAGATTGCAAACAGACAACCACTATGATTTACATTCCTGGAGCCTCTTCATCCATATCCAGGCCATTATGGGTAGCCATGGTAACCAGCTTGTGTACGACTGTTTGAAAAAGGTGTGTCGCGCCGGAAGTGGAAGATGGGTGTGATCCAAGGCGGTGTGTGTATTCGAGATTCTGCCAACCCTTTGTTGTAGTTTGAAAATGAAAGGACTGGCTCATCCGGTGAGACGTTTTGGCTTCTTGACAATTTTATCGTCATCATTGTTTTGATGGTTTAGGTCAAGATAAACATTCTGTCTTTTTAATTTATTTATTCATATGTGTCTGTTTCAGAATCAGTCAATGTTTTGTTGCATCAATCACGATGTGTTTCACAGTGTCAAATGGTTTATGTAGAGGTAGGCTGCTGAAAAAAAAAATCAATTATCAGTTTCCTTTTTCTGAAGAACAGCTGTTCCCTCACCACCTCTCTCGTAGTTTTTTTTAAAGATCAAACAGAATAATTTTAAAAAATTTAGTTAAATCAAGGTTCATGAACAGTCAACTTCAACAACATGAGTCGTTTATTATTATTGTGTTATATTTAGCCCCGCCCTCCTGCCTGCAGGGTTATGTCAGGCCATCAGACTCAAGAACTGAAATTGTTTACCAGCAGGGATTCGTTCCTCCAGCGGGGCGTGGGGTATGTGGGACGGCCTGCTCCTTTATAAAGCTGAACTCTACCTGTTGCTTCATCCAGGAGACATGAGGGAAGCTGAGCGGAGGGAAGAGCAGGCAGCCAGGGGCCACAGACACACTCGGCTGCTCACAGATGTCATTTTTCTCACTGTGAAACTTGACATAGAGTGCTTTTTAACTGGACAAAATTCAGCAGGATTGGAAAACCTCCTGCATCTGGACAGCTGGTAAGAATCAAGACACGCTTAGCCTGTGTTGTTTGACTTAGGCATCATCATCACCATCATCATCATCATGGCATGGGAAGGCCAGCTCTGGAACCACAGACTGTCTTGCAGGGTGGGCGGTGAAGACAAGTGAGGTCCTTTCTGTCCATCCAGCTGCTGTTTAATGATGCTGGTGGCAACACTGTAGATGTTTGCTTCCTCAAGAACTTTTTCCAGCTGAAACACAAGAGGAGATGTGACGTCCAAGGCAGGAGAGATGGTCTGCATCTTCAAGGCTTACGCTGTGTGTTGTTGTTTTTGGTGGTGGGGCTGATGGAGAACTTTGGTCATTTTTAATGTTCACGGTCCATCAGATGTGTTCATGTCCTCTGCTTCCACAGGGAGGAGATGATCAGCATCCTGCTGCTTGTTGTCCTGACAGCCTCTGTCTGTGGTGAGTTCGCAGTTGACAGTCATCTGTTTTTTATACACAAACATGAATATATGTTTAATATCTCAGCTGATTGCCCCACAGCCTCTTTGTCTCTCTCTTAAATCTGTGAATCTGTAATGGGAAAATGGCCAGAATTGTTTTTTTTTTTTTTTTTTTTTTTTACCCATAACAGCAGCAGTTCAACATCTGCTCGTATAGGAGGAGGAAACATCTGGAAGAAATGTCTTGTATCTGAAACAACAGCTGGATATCAGTTATAGTACCAATAAATATTTATTGTTTCTGATCCAAGATAGTTCATTTTTTAATGTTGGAGACAATATGATAACAGCCACAAGGTGGCACTGTAGGGGTCCTGAACTACAGCCTTTGTACCACACTGAGCACATTAACATGCACACCAGCTCACTGATCACTGGAGGAAATCAGCTCCAGGCCAAACTGAGAGTTTCATTCCTGTCAGGGTGGAAAAGCCTGAAACAACATCTAGAGCATCATGGGACATGAAAACTCTCCAATTGGCTTTACCTTCATCAGGTTGAGATTGGATTATTAGTTTGTATGTCAACATGATTATTTTCTCTCTTGTGTCTCTCCAACAGGAGCTCTGGTCCTGAATGTGAGACAGTCTGTCTGTCAGGCCGAGGAGAACAGGAACGTCACCATGGAGTGGACCTTCACTCCCAACATGAGACTCACCGACATGGAGATTTACTTGGCATTGTGGGTATCTGAACTAAAGACTTCTAAGACAGTATATTATCAACTATACGGTGTTGAGTACCCAGAAGTTCAAGATGAGCAGTTTGCAGGACGAGTTGGATTGGACAAAGACGAGCTGAGAAAAGGAAACATCAGACTTCATCTGTCCAGACTCAGGACTGAAGACTCAGGCGTCTATCGATGTGAAGTGGCCACTTATTTTGACGGGAACATCAGTGAATGTTCCCTCAACGTCACTGGTAAGTAGAACTCAGTAGAACTGTGATCACTGGTGGAGAGGCTCGCTCCACTTTCTTTGAACTTTCTGTCAGATTATGAGAGTAAAATGTTTCCTCTCCTGGTTTGATCTGTGCAGCAGCCAGGATTCAGCCCACAGCTGAGGAGACCCAGCCGGCAAGTCGGGGAAGGATCGCTCTCTTCTTTGGTTTGGGACTTTGTGTTGCAGCTCTTTTCCTCCTGATGTTCTTCACTCTGCATGGACACATTTCTTCTCAAATAAATCTCCACTGTGTGAAAACTGGGGGTCTTAAACTCAGTTCAGATCAGTGTGAGCAGAGCATTAAACCAACTGATCAGAGTCTTTGGTTTTCTGGACTGAAACAGAGTCACTGCTCCTGACTTTAATAGGATGCTGTGAAACAAGACGCTGCCTTCAGACGGACAATGTTTTTTTTTTGTCTGGACAAAAAACAGGACACAGCTGAGGAAGACAAGCCGTCGAGTCGGTGAAGGATCCGTCTCTTTGTTGGACTGGAACTTTTCTCCTCTCCACTCGGTGTGGACAAACTTGTTGTGAATGAAAAACGCCGCCTCTTCAGACTCACAGGGAACAAACTCACACACTTTGATCCCTTTCAAGCGAGTCCAACACCTCCATGAATCTGTGACGCTGTGTTTGACCAACGTACATGCACCTGGAGTCCAATAATCAACAGAGATGGACAGAGTACTCTGCCCCAGTACTTGAGTAAGAGTAAAAATACTACTGGTCAAAATTTACTCCGTTACAAGTAAAAGTAGCTCAGTCGACATGTTACTCAAGTAAGAGTAAAAGAGTACTTGCTTTTAAAGGTACTTAAGTATCCAAAAGTACATGCTTTTAATTTTACTTAAAGTAAAAGTAAAAGTAAGAGTGAATTTCTTATTTTTCACATCAATGAATTACTGTAATTTTTTTCAATTTATAGGACCTTGTGCCTCTTGTTTCAGAGAATTAACTCTTTGAAACCACTTGCACTGATGTGCTTGCGTGTAGAACCACAATGTTCTCCAAAGCCTGAAGAAACACCTCTAAAAACAAATCAAATGAATGAGGTCATAAGACTGAGACTCATAGTCAGCGGGTTCATCTCTTTCTTCTCTTGTTTTGAGTTGTTGGGAGTCAAAAGAGCGTGGTGACTTTGGCGTTCTCCTTATATGGGCAGGGGATGACGTATTTCCACTTTTACGTAGATTCCAGTGGAGAACGTGTCCTCTGATAGGCTTCCTTCATTGACAAACACAGCTTGTGTCCAATAGGATTTTAGAAAAAAAAAAAAAAAAAAAAAACACAGCCGACCTTAAAGTAACGAGTACTTTTCAGCCTTCCTAGAAATTTACTCGAGTAAGAGTAAAAATATTTGTCTTGGAAATGTATTCGAGAAAGAGTAATGAGTATCAAAGAAATCTAATACTCATAGTAATAAGGTACAAATCCTCAGAGTCTGTACTTAAGTACAGAACTCAAGTAAATTTACTCTGTTACCGTCCACCACTGAAAATCAATCAGTGTCATCAGTGCTGACAGTCTACCTCATATTGATTCAGCATCTCTCTCTCTCTCTCTCTCTCTCTCTCACACACACACACACACACACACACACACACACACACACACACACACACACACACAGGTGATTCTGCAGTTAACAGAGGGGATGTTTGCACTTTACGTTTCTTGTCTCATGCTGCTGCACTTTGTTTTCATATCAGTGGATTATATGGCCTCTGACCCTCTTGAGGAATGTCATTTATTTGATTTTTGCCCTCATTGTAACTCAGTCCGGATTAGAGATTAGAGTTCCTCCACTCTGACTGCCACCTGTCAATCAAATCTGTATCTGCTGCTGTTGTAAGTAGTGTGTTTAACAGCAGTTGTCCCCTCCCTGCTTCCTCTTCATTTACCTGTTGATTAATGGTGAAACTGAGTTTGAGTTTGAGTTTTTATTCAGTCACACAAACAATAAATAACACATGTTCACATTTGTAACTGTGTCATCCAAAAAAGAAAACGTGACTGAAAAGGCACAGGCAGAAGCAGAAGCTTATTTTAAGCCTGTCCTATGACAGATCAAGCTACCCTTCAGCATTTCAGCATTTTTATAAATACAAATGGAAAACAAAGACAAAATTACATCTGATATAATAACTGTTTCAGATAAATCATCATCATGTCTTCTACTTGTTCCACTGTTACTGTTTTTACACCCGAGTCCTTTTCTGTTCCTAAACTTTTGTCTTAAATTCAGTTCCAGTGTTAAAAAGGTACTGACTCGTTTTAAATCTGTTTCTCTGACGCCTGCAGATTCTCACAGAATGAAGGAAACGTCAGACTGCACTTTGGTCAAGATCATAATGTTGTGAGAAAAATGTAGAAAAGAAAAGTGAAAGCTGTAAAGTGTAATTCTGTTGCCGCTGCTTTGGCCACGACATTCAGTTCAACCCCAGCTGCTTAAACAAGACATAAAATAAATAAATAAATAAATAAATAAAATTGCATGGAAAGATCTTCAGTGTGAAAATGTCAATTTTGATTAAAAATCCTACAGATCAAACTTCATGGCTGTTCCTGCATTAAGGCTCCATATTTGTTTTTCTCTTCTTGTTCAGACAGTTAATGTCTGGGCGTCCTGCCAGAAGGAGGAGCCAGGTGTGTGTGTGTGTGTGTGTGTGTGTGTGTGTGTGTGTGTGTGTGTGTGTTTGTGTGACACAAGATAAAGGTAATAGAATAACGCTGCCTGATTGGTGTTTGGTTCTTCTTGGCGCTGAATTTCAAATTCTTTCACTGTTCACTATGAGCTGTGAAGCTGGTGTGTGCTGTGGTTTGTGGACCTTCTGCAGAGTAAACTTCATGTGGGTAGGTTCATGGTTTCATTTGTTTCACTCCTTCACTCTTTTCCTGCTTTCTTTCTCGTGCCCTCAAGTGTTGTGTTGCCCAGCAGCTGCTGTGCTGAAGCTGTGGCTCATATGGATGTTGAGTGCAGTCTGCTCCGTGTGTCTGACGGCTTCATGGCTTCAGCTGCTGCAGGATGATGATCGTTCAGGGCTTCATTTCATTTGATGCAGCATAAAGTGAGAATGTGATGTGGAAACATCTGTGCTGTCCAGGCCCAGTGTGTCCAACAGTCTGAACAAAGTCTATGGAGTTCACTACAAACACAGATCATCTTCTAATGAGGAATCTATCTGTTGATGCACAGATTTATTCAGAATGCACATAATGCACACACTTCTTAACAAATACACTTATTTAAACATAAGGCACACACTTTGTTGAAAAGTTCTAATGCACATATTTTTATATTTCTTATTTTTCTGTTTCTGTTTCTTATAATTTCACTTCATATGCATATAATATATTCTTCTTTTGAGAACTTAAGCAATGACAGCTGACCTGATTTCTGCTGAGGGATCAATGATCAATGAAGTATTTCTATTTCTGACTCTGTCTATCTTTCTATCCGTCTGCCTACAAGGCAACATTGATTATTATGAGTTTGAAATGCAGGAGCCGGTTTATAACCAAGTTAAGTGGCTCCATCTAGTGGCAGAACGACATCACTGCCTGATTACTGCTGACTTGAGAAACATAGAAAAACTTTTTCCATTTCTTATAATTTCATTTATGCTTATAATATATTCTTCTCTTGAGAATTTGAGCAACGACAATTGACCCGATTTCTCCTCAGCGATCAATGATCAGTAAAGTTTTTCTATTTCTGACTCTGTCTGACTGTCTGTCTGTCTGTAAAAGTCATCATTGATTGTAACGAGTTTGAAATGCAGGAGCCGGTTAAAAACCAAGTAAAGTGGCTCCATCTAGTGGCTGAACGACATCACTGCCTGATGACTACTGACTTGAGAAACGAGGGTTTTTTACAAGATTTGACTTCATTCAGAGTCAAACTGTTGATCGCTGTGTAATCTGACTAGATCTCCTTGAGTTGGTCAAGTGTTGCCAGGTAACTTGTCTGTGATGCCTTCACTGTCCATCAGATGTGTTCATGTCCTCTGCTTCCACAGGGAGGAGATGATCAGCATCCTGCTGCTTGTTGTCCTGACAGCCTCTGTCTGTGGTGAGTTCACACCTTCTGCTCTTCATATGAAGATATGTTGAAGCTGAGAAACACATGTTCTGCTAATATGAATATAAATACAAATATAAATATAAATGTAAATCTTCCCACCACTATATTGGAAGTTCAACATGAGCTGTTTAATTTTTAGCAAGTAGAAAATCTTTATCGGCAAAATTAAGAAATTCAGATCTTCAATTGTTGCTTCAGTGTCATTTCCTCTTGGTGTCATACACAACTTTTATGTTAATATATTTTAATGTGTTTATATTCTTTGTGCTCTTTTACACCTTGTAGTTTCCCCACAGATTACTGATATGCATGTAAACAGTCTCTCTCTCTCCCTCCTCTCAGCAGGATCTTCCTTTCTGAATGTGAGACAGACTTCCTACGAGGCGGAGGAGAACAGGAACATCATGATGGAGTGGATCTTCACACCTAACTTGACTCTGACCAGCCTCAACATCTACTGTGCCTTTTGGTTATCTGATGAGATTTCTAAGACTGTCTATCACTTCGTAAAAGGTGTTGAGCAGCCAGAATCTCAGGATCAGCAGTTTGCAGGACGAGTTCATTTTGACCAAAACGACTTCACGAAAGGAAACATCAGACTTCATCTGTCCAGACTCAGGACTGAAGACTCAGGCATCTATCAGTGTGAAGTGTTCACTCTTTATGAAGGGGGCGTCAATGAATGTTCACTCAGTGTGACTGGTAAGTAGAAGTTGGTAGAGTTTTCCCCACCACTTTATTTTGCTTTTTTGTCAGATTATGAGAGTAAAATGTTTCGTCTCCTGGTTTGATCTGTGCAGCAGCCAGGATTCAGCCCACAGCTGAGGAGACCCAGCCGGCAAGTCGGGGAAGGATCACCAGGCCATTGTCTTGGGGAACGATCGGTCTCCTCATTGGACTGGGACTTCAGTCGTTGCAGAGCTTCCCTCCCTAATGCGCCCCACTGAGCATGGACAGATCTCTTGTGAATGGACTTGGACTTGTCTCTCATGACCAGAGCAACTGCATTGGGTTGAGTGAACAGCCATCTTTGAGGAACCAATTGAAAAACTTAATTGAGACACAGCGCAATGAAGTTTTACTTGGTTTGCATTTGAGTCCGTCCACTTTGGCATGAGCTAGCGACCGAGGCCTTGTTCTTATAACCTAGAAAACACTGTGACCATCATATTCCCAGATGGTGCCAGTCACCCTGAATGGAACTGTTTACTTTTCTTTTTGTATTGATTGAATTTGATAAGTATTTTTATATTGTTTGATGTTTTTATATTGTTTTTTTTTATATATATATTTTTTACTAAGACTGAGGCTGAAATGTGAGATGTGACACAGAGGGAAAACGCCCACCTCTTCCTGTTCTGTCAGTTCTATTTACAGATAAGACGTCACAGACATCACCGCTTTCCTTTGGCCAAATGATCACATTTCCTGAGACTCATACATACGTTTTGTTTCTCTTTATACACTTTTGTATTTTGTCATGAGCCTGGAAGGAATTATTAAAGCAGCAGCTCTCTCCAGACCAAAATCGAACCTCCTCATCATCACTCTACTACTGCTGCTCTGATTGTTTTTATCCTCTACTTTAGTTTTTGTATGACGATATGTTTTTTATGTAAACCATAGCTTGTCAAGCTGACAACCTTGATAGTTTAACTGCTGTTTTACTACAGTATTAATACCAGTTAATCATGACTTTTAATCAAGTACTATAATACAGCTGTGGTAGTGCGACCATATAAAGTGCCATATAACACTGTGGTTAACAGCATAAACACTACAGGAAACCAGGGTGAAGTCTTGTGTGAAAACGGAAGCACAGTGTGTAGAAAATATCCTGCACTATCAAGTCATCTCACTCAGTGTTTAAGTCTTGTTTTTCTTCAAAATAAAGGTGCAACAACCTGCCAGTGGGATGATATTTCAATCACAAATAGAAAATATTAAGACTCACATCCTGTCGATTTGTTTATGAAGCTGGACAGTTTGCTTGAACTGCAAGACAGTTTCATTAAGATGGATATTTCTCCTGTCTGCTAATGGTATTGTACACAAACTGCAAACAAGTTAGAGTGAAGAGCTGATATTTATTGGTGACTCCCCCTGTTCTGGATGTAAAGTGTACGTTCATTGCTACTCTTGGCAGTGATGTTCAGTTCGACCACAGCCGGTTCCATCGAGGGGAAAAACCAAATCACAGGTGACAAAGAAAGTTTATAATGTGGAAACATCAGTTTTGATTTAATAAATGAAGCCTTAACAGTCCAAACCTCACGGCCTCTCCTTCATTAAAGCATGAGCGTGTGTTCAAACAGACTCTCGGCATCACCTCTGTCAGGCTGAATGAACTCTGCAAAGAAAGATGGAAGCGTCGATGATGGGAAAAAGTGGAAAAATAAGACGAAAACTCCCAGTGATCCAGTGTTTCTTCACACACCTGCGGCCTGATTCAACCTGAAATATGTCTGACTATGAAAGGAGGACGCCTTCAGAAATGCTTTTTCATGTTTTTCGAACAAGTCGAGTCACTACAAGTACAGGTATGTTTATAATTAAGAGCCTGTTTCCATGGTTACAGATGAACTAAACGGATTTCCTCCCATGACAGGAGTGTGTGAGGGTTTAGGTGCTGTTTGCAGATTCCGCCACTAGATGTCGCCACATAAACACATGAGAAACCCAGGAGAGCCTCTGTTGTAGAAGCGGCTGTTGTCCGGTAGAGTCACCACCGCATTTTTGGCCGTGGTGATCGTACTTTAAACAAAACATTATATTATAAATCATTTTTATTGACTACGCTGGTATTTAAAACACGAACAGCGGCCCATTGGTCCCTTTTCTAGGAGGACGTGGGGCTAGCCTCTCAGCCCTCCCTCCTCTGCCGCGGCCGCCTCTCTCTCCTTGAGTTGGACCGGAGTTTCGCAGCGCTGACTGGGCTGGCTAGAGCCACTTCCTGGATGTCAAAATGGATAAACCACGAAAGCGTAAGGGGGTTGCTGAAAAACTACGGGAGAAAAGGAAAAAAAAAAC
This sequence comes from Myripristis murdjan, assembly GCF_902150065.1. Taxonomy (NCBI): domain Eukaryota; kingdom Metazoa; phylum Chordata; class Actinopteri; order Holocentriformes; family Holocentridae; genus Myripristis; species Myripristis murdjan. The sequence continues at coordinate 4,552,195 of NC_043997.1, forward strand.
TGCAGATGGATGCAGCGAAATGTGCAAAAATATCTGAAATGTTCGTAACTAGATGGACTGCAGCGGGTGTCGGACTGGCAGCCAACATGAATGAGCAACAGCAGTGCAGCTCAGAGGATGGAGAAGTGGTAGATATTCAGGTGGATTCAGAGGAGGAGGAGGAGGTCCAGAGAGATGTGAGTGACCCAGGGACAGATTGAGGGGGAGGTCAGAGGAGCTGCTCCCAGCCCGGTCAGGAGTAATGAAGAGGGACTCTCATGCAGGGAGGGAGGGGCTGCTGTGTGGCTGCGGGTTACAGTGACCACCTGCTCCGCTTTGAATCGGTGCATTTAAGCGTTTGTCGGAAACCCCGCATCCTCAGCAGCAAAGTTATGTCCCGCTTTTATATTGCACACCAGTCGCCGAGACGAGGAAACAAAAATTAATTATCAACAATAAATCAGCGAGTGGTCGGCTTCATGACGCCCTCAACTTTGATCCAGTGAGAACTGAAGTCAGTCATGAGGGGTCGAAACTGTGTTACTAGTAATTTTAGGCCAAAATTGGGGTCAACCTAGGACAAATTGCAAGAGAAGCAAACTCAACTGATTTTGTATCCTCAGTTTGTCCTGAGTGAGGGGAAAAAAGTCCCAAGGAATCCCATTGGTGGAAAGTTTTGAAAATCACCTCTATATGACATATAATACCAAAAAACACTGTTTTTAACACACAGGGGAAAGGTGTTCAAAATTTTACTGTCAGATATCACTTTAAAAATTCACAAGTTGATTACACACACAAAGACAAGAAAAAAAGTCAATTACAAGTTCTTTGAATTATTCTGTTTACACATGCATATCACACATTATCTGATTTGATATGCACTAATTGGAATATAATGAATAAATGCCTATATAGTAATGCGTGCGAAATGCTCAATATAGGAAATTATTAAAGGACTCAAAATTTAATTTAGTCACACTAAAAACATTCATTATAATAATCATAAAATGATTAAAATTATTAGCTTACTTTTAAGCTGGATATTGGCCAAGATCTATATTTCATTGAAAACTGAAAAGACATCTCTGACAGTTGGTGGTGACACCACAGAGAAAGTGCACCACACACACACACACACACACACACACACACACACACACACACACACACACACACACACACACAAATCACACTTCCCTTTCTGTAGATTCACTTGTCTGTTATCCAAGATTCATTTTGAATATCAAACTCAGATGTTTACATTTTCTGATTTTGAACTTCCTCAGCCCAGTTCCCTTTTTGGCTCATGTTCCATATTTAGTTTGTGTGTGTGTTGCTTATCATGTACTCTGTGTGTTGAGTCATTAAGTTTAAGGACAGTTTGACATTATTTGTTATTGTCTATTATTCTGCTGAAGCTCCATCTACTGTGCAGACTTTAGCTCATGAAGACATTCAAACCCAGATTGTGAAAATATTATTTGTACCATAGAGCGCTGAACCTTAAAAAAGAAAAACAT
>NC_043997.1:4558696-4621196 GCF_902150065.1 Myripristis murdjan
TGATGGTGCCGCGGCATGTGCGGGTCAATACGGTAGTCTAGAAAACTGGAGATTTTTTTTTTTTTCTCGTGCGCCCCCAAGTAGAATGCCAGCACAGCGGGATACTGCTGCAACTCTCTCTCACTTGTTTGCGCTGCGCTCGCACAGCTGGTTGTCTGTCTGTCACTGAAAGTTTAGCCTCCAAATCCAATCCAGTCCCTCACTCTCTCCACCAGTCACATAAAAATGAAACGTCATAACCAATAACACAACACATAATTCTATTTTTTTATTAAAAAAAAAAAAAAAAAAAAAAAAATCCCCCACAGAACCCGAAGCCCGACCCGACCCGCCCAATTCACGTAAATTTTAGGCCCGACCCGACCCGAAAATGTCGGGTCGGGTCGGGTCGGGTCTGGTTCGGGCAGAATATGAGAACTCTAATTTATTCGACTGCAAAATGTCAAATCCAAATGTAGGCCTAAGTGTAAACCAGCTTGTGAACCCTGGTTATAATCTACGTTAATCTCTGTTTTCCTCCAGGAACAGAATAAAACTGAACCATGAATACAGTAATTATAGTTTCCTTATGAATGGTTTTGGTGCTTAATTGGACTATATTAAAAAACAAACAAACAAAAAAAAAGATAATGTATGAAGACATATTAGGAATATTAGGGTCACTGTTGGGTGAAAAAATAATAATCACGGAGGAACAATTTCTGAGATTAAAGTCGTAAATTTATGAGAAAAAACTTGGATATTCTCTGAGATTACAGTGGCGAATTTATGAGATAAAACTCAAAAACCTCATCAGCATCTGGACCTTGAAGAGACGCGTCACCATGGGAACCAAGAGTTCAGTGAAAGGGGTGGGTACCCGTTGCCGACGGCTGTTTGCTGAACGAATTTGAACGAAGTCTTATATTCAGTTGAATACGGTGATACAAAACTGCTTTGCAGCGCTGATGATTTTTTTTTTTTTTTTTTTTGCGCTCGTGCTGCCCCCCACGTGACAAGAAAAAATGCCTAAAACCGCTACCGACTGCGCTCCACCTCCACAAACACCAGTTTGACTCAGAGCAGGGGTTGATATGAGTTGGCATAGCATGTCAACTCATATGTGAGTCTGACTCCACATGTAGCCTAAATCAGATGATCAGATTAGGTAAAATGTGCGTTGGTGTTTCTGCAGAGTGAGGGTTATGAGGAAATTGAAAGATGAACACACACAGTTTCCTGATGAGTTGGGGTGGTTCTGTATTCAAATGCAGCCTGTTGTTATTTCTTCCTCAGCCTTGTGGGATGAACTCATGTCCCACTTGTTTCCAAAGCAGCTTCACTTGTTTCAGGATTTTTCTTCTCTGGGATTAACCCTTCTATTGTGTCAGGGTCATTTTGTATGTGTAAAAAGAAAAACTGCTGCTTTGGAAACAAGTGGAAATGAGTTCATCCATACCATCCATACCATACCACTTTATTTATATAGCACATTTAAAAACAACAAAAGTTGAACCAAAGTGTTGTACAAGTTAAAAGACGAAAAAACAAAACAAAAACAAAAACAAAAACAAATAACACAAAACTAACAAATACCACATAAGAACATAAAACATACATGGTGTCACATGAGCAGTCACGCAGGCTATGTTTTAAAAGCCAAGGAATAAAAATGTGTCTTTAGGCGTGATTTAAGCACCTGCAGAGTGGGGGCCTGCCTAACACTCAGAGGCAGCTCGTTCCACAGCTTTGGGGCTGCCACTTTGAAAGCCCACAAGGTTGAGGAAGAAATAACAACAGGCTGCATTTGGATGTAGAACCACCTTAACTCAGATCAGGAAAGTGTGTTAATCTTTTAAGGCCCGTTTCCACCAAAATGTTCCTGGTAGTATTTGGGGGTCAGGAGCTGCTACAGGATCGTCCTCTGGCTCGGCCCTCTCACCTGCCGTGTCTCCACTGAGAGGCCGAGGAGGAAGGTTCCTGTAAAGTTACCGGGCGGCTGCGCGACCATGACCGGGGCATCAAAATGCGTGTTGTTAAAAACGTCCGCTGAAGCTAACGTTAGCGCCCCTAAAAATGCCGGCTAAAAAGTGTGTTGTTAGCGTTAGCTAGCACGTTAGCGTTAGCTTGGTAGTGTTGGCCGTGTTGCTAGGGACGCCTGCTTTCTGTTGACATTACATCGCGCTGTGAGTAAACCCAGGAGTTTTTTCAGGGCCGCTCAGAGTCCCTACCCCGAGGCAGGGCCGTTTTTTAGCCCCTGTAAAGGTTCCTGAACTCTCTCCTTCGGGGTGGTTCCGGCGGTGGAGACACGCGACAACGGCCACGGCCCCGTAAAATTACCCCGAAGTTCGGTGGAAACGGGCCTTTAGTTTCCTCATAACCCTCATTCTGCAGAAACACTGAGACACATTTGACCTAATCTGATAATCTGATTTAAATGTGGAGTGACATCCTGACTCACATACCAACTCATATTTAGACTCCCACAGTCTGTGTCTGTGTCTGTGTCTGTGTCTCAGCTGTCTGTGGAGGCTCTCAGTCATCCAGGTCATCATGTTCCAGTAAAGCTAAAATCAAGGTCAACTGGAGTTTTTTTTTTTTTTTTTTTTTGAAGACATTTCAGTCTCCTCCAAGAAGCTTCTTCAGCTCTGAATCCCAGGTGTTTAACCTGTGTGGGGTCGTTGTCATTGGAGCTCCTGGGTGTTGAGATGTAGATGTAGATGGGGGGTGGGGGGGTCAGCTGGTGTCTGAGGCCTGGTCCTCCGCTGACTGAGGGTGTGGCCTCTTCCACTCCTCCTTCAAACCTCCTGTCTGTCCTCCCTGTGCAGAACATGGACGTTGTGTCCTTGGTCCTTCAGGTGGAGGTGGACTGCAGAGTCCTGGCCTGAGGAGCTGGCCCTCCTGTGTTGGGCCGTGCGTCTGTTTAATGGCTGCTTTGTTTCTCCAGTGTAGAAATCTGGGCAGTCCTCGCTGCATCGGACTGCATTCACCAGCTGTGCGTTCCAAATCGCAAACTTATACTTTTTACTTTTAGTATGTACTGCAGCTGCCCTTACAAAGTATGCAGTTTAGTATGAAATATGCATGCTAATTCTTTTTTCCCCTACTAAATAGTATGGTTGTATGAGTATTGGAACGCAGGGCAGGCTGCTTTTCTTAAGGACCATGCACCTTCATGCACAGCCTGTTCAGGTAGATCTGTTTCAACCAATCAGCATGAAGCCCTTAATTGGATCAGGTGTGAAAGAGCAGAGCTGAAACAAAAACCTGCAGGACAGGGGAGCCTTAAGGACTGGCTTAAGTGAACATGTCAAGAGTGCAATGTGTGAGGTAGCTAGCTACTTATATGGTTGCTAACTGAGACCAGTTCACCATGACAGTGATGCTAGCCACCTGGAGATGTTGTGGCTGAAGATAGCTCGCCACGTGTTTCAAAGTCATTCATGATTGGTTCAAGTAACGTTAATGTTACATACAATGCCATGCAACATGCATACATGGATGGACCCATCATGAATGACTTTGAAATGATGGCTTGGTTAGCTAGTATGCTGCTAGCTAATTTTCTTAGTAATTTTGGCTAACAAGTGAGTGATTCTGTACTTTTCTTATGGTTGGGCTGCAGCTTCCAAGAAACAGAAAGGGAGGACAGGCACAGGAAGTCAGCCCACCATCTCTGAGACCCTGCTGAAATGTGTTCGTTAATTCAGTTACAGTAAGACACCCTCAACTGACTTTTTGTTAAGACACACCCACTGAACCTCATTAATGGAACTGCTGATTGCTAAATTGCTAAATGTTGGAATAAATTAAGTTTAAGAAGTTTTTAATATCGTGATAATATCGTTATCATGATATTTTTTTGCTATGATAATCGTATTGTGGAAAATTGATATCATGACAGCCCTAATCACACATTAGTTACCTGGCAACACTGGACCAACTCAAGAAGCTCCAGTCAGATTACACAGCAAACTAAAGTTTGGTTCTCTTTTACAGAATGTGGACTTTGAGTTCAGGAGCCTCATTTATTAGTGTGATTTATTCAGCGGAGCAAACTTATACACTCCTCTTTAACTTTATTTATTTATTTATTTATTCATTTATTTTATTTTATTTTTACTTGATTTATTGTTCTAAAATAAATTTCTAAAGTAAAGTTAAAGTTAAAGTAAGTTGTTTTAAAGTAAATTTCACCTCTCAGCTCCTGAACAGTGTCAAAGCTCTCAGCACTGTAGAGGCAGAGGTTTGGAGCTGCAGCTGCATCGTTCCAAACACAAAATCCTCCTGAGAGTGACAGTTCTTCATTCATGCTGTGTGTCATCTCTGTTTACTCTCAGTAACATCTGTACTGATATTTACACATCTGTTCCCTTTATGATGACACCAACTTTATTCAAAAAGACGCTGTAGCTGCAGAGATGTTCCCTTTTCACAGTGAGAATGCAAGTTTAAACACATTTTCAATCCGCTCCTGTAACATCCCACACTCTGTGACACTGCTATTTTTTTGAACAGCCTAATATTCCTTTTTCTTCACTTTCTGTAGAGTAATAACATATTTGATAAATTTTTCTTCATGTTTTGATTTGGAATAGAATGTGCAGTGTTCCCAATGCATTTGTGTGTATGGAAATAAAAGCTATTATAAGGATTATGGACTTTACTCACTTTTTTAAACACACTGCTATTATTTTGAACACAACTGTATATATATATATATGTATAAGATAATGTATGATGACATATTAGGAGTATTAGGGTCATTGCTGGGTGACAAAATCAAAAAGTCGCAGATCCAGAGGAGGGGGGAATATTCAGAGAAAAAACGTTCTGAGATTAAAGTCGTAAATTTACAAGAGAAAACTCGGATATTCTCTGAGATTACAGAGGTGAATTTATGAGATAAAACTCAAAAAATTATAAGGAAAAAAAACCTCAACAATTCCAAAATTATAGAGTTCTGAGAAAAAACTCAGAACTTTTGAAAAAAAAGAAGAAGAAAAAAGAAAAATAAATGAAAATGTAGATTTGGAGCTCAGAATCTCAATCGTCTCATCAGCATCTGGACTTTGAAGAGACACTGCCTGAAACACACACACACACACACACACACACACACACACACACACACACACACACACACACACACACACACACAGTGTCATTTTCTTCATCCTCGTGTCCTGATCTGCCTCATTCTGCCTCCTGTCAGCAGATTGATACTTAATCCCAGAAAGAAAACAAGTGAAACAAGTGGGATTATGTCAAAAACACACACTAACAACACAAACAAACAAGTGAAACTAGTAAAACTGCTTTGGAAACAAGTGAGACAAGGGTTCATGAGTTAATTTCCACATAACCCCCACTCTGCAGAAACACCGAAGCACATTTTACCTAATCTGATTTACATTTTTAGTATTGACTCTCATACCAACTCAAATCAGCCCCTGCTCTGAGTCAAACTGGTGTTTACCCATGTGGGACTCTGGTGTCTGAGGCCTGGTCCTCCGCTGACTGAGGGTGTGGCCTCTTCCACTCCTCCTTCAAACCTCCTGTCTGTCCTCCCTGTGCAGAACATGGACGTTGTGTCCTTTGTCCTTCAGGTGGAGGTGGACTGCAGAGTCCTGGCCTGAGGAGCTGGCCCTCCTGTGTTGGGCCGTGCGTCTGTTTAATGGCTGCTTTGTTTCTCCAGTGTAGAAATCTGTGCAGTCCTCGCTGCATCGGACTGCATTCACCAGGCTGCTTTTCTTGTGTGTTAGGGTGTGTTTGGGTGTGTTTGTGTGTTTGTGTGTTTGGGTGTGTTTGTGTGTGTTTGGGTGTGCCGTCTTTAGGGTTGACCAGTCTCTGTCTTCATGTGTTGCTGGGTTTGAAAAAGTCTCTCTGACACTCCAGCCACATTTGGCATGACGATGTTGGCATGGCGATGTTGTTGCACCTCGGCTTCTTCTTCTCCCCTTCTGTGGTTTTATCCTTCTTCCTGGATTTTGTGGCTGTTTTCACAAAAGTCCAGTTAGGATATCCACACGCTTGTGGATCCAGGGTTTATTTTCCAAATGGTGGAGATTTATTCTAGAAGAAATGTGAAGAACGTCAGAGGGAAAAAATTCAGCAACAAAAAGTCCCAGAGAAAGTCCCAACACAACCGAGAGAGAGAGTTTGAGAAGAAGGATCGCTCAACACTGCAGAGGCAGAGGTTTCGAGCTGCAGCTGCATTGTTCCAAAGACCTAATCCTCCTGAGAGTGACAGTTTTTCATTTATAGTCCAGTCATTTTATGACTCAACGTCAAACAAATTGCAACAGAAACAAACTCAACTGATTTTGTATCCTCAGTATGTCCTGAGTGAGGGAAAAAAGCCCCGAAGAATCCCACTGGGGGAGAGTTTCAAAAAAGACCAAAATATAGTCCATTCAAACGCCTATTAACTTTTTTTCTCATGTGAATAGGGTAAAAATGTTAACCTTTAGGTATCACCATGAAAATGGCTGAGTTGATTACTTACCTTGAGGCAAATAAAAAATGTATTGCAAGTTTGTTGAAATTGTTTATTGACATGAGCAAATGGTGCATATTTGAATTATGTACACACTAATGTGCATAAATGCTACAACAGATATAAACCTTGGGTATAGCCAGGTGAAAATCTCATAATCAATCCTGTTGACATGTAACAGTCAAATACTAAACATTAAGGTCTGAATGGAACCCATTTAGGCTACCAATGAACATTAAGGAAGAAGGAACTTCAAACCAGTCTTTAGCAATTATCATTGCAGCATGTCAGAACTGCTCCACTAAGGTGGTAGCAATCTTGAAAAATGGCAGCCATTTTGAAATTTCTGAGTGGTTATGTGTGAAGTGACCCATGGAGACAGCTCAACCCAATTTTCATGCTAGTATCATAAGAAGACCATTTTATGTGCCCTCTGTAGTAAAGCTGTGGAGTTTATGCAAATTTATGCAAATTAGCTCATGTTACTAAACAATTTCAAAAAACTTGCAATACATTTTTTATTTGTCTTAAGGTAAGTAATCGACTCAGCAATTTTCATGGTGATACCTGAAGGTAAAATTTTTTTACCCTATTCACATGAGAAAAAAAGTTAATAGGCGTTTGAATGGGCTATATTTTGGTCTTTTTTGAAACTTTCCCCCAGTGGGATTCTTCGGGGCTTTTTTCCCTCACTCAGGACAGACTGAGGATACAAAATCAGTTGAGTTTGCTTCTGTTACAATTTGTTTGACGTTGACCCCTTATTTGGCTTAAAATTACTGGACTATTAAGCTGTGTGCCATCTCCGTTTACTCTCAGTAACATCTATAATGATATTTACTCATCTGTTCCCTTTATGATGACACCCACATTATTCAAAGTGACGTTGTAGCTGCAGGGATGTTCCATTCAAGCAAACACGTAAGCACTCGGTTAGTTTTCAAACCATCGCTTCACATTTCACTGCAAAAAACCACAAACCCAGGGCTTGTCTCTCCTCAAGTCGACACTTTGTGCTTAGTCACACTGAGAATAATGCGCCCTGCAGTTTTCACTTGACTGTGTGTCTCTGTAATGACTGCAGTCGCGTGACCGTTAGTCTAATCAGAACGGAGATGTGTGTTTCGACTTCGAAGAACCACACAGGAACACAAACTATTTCAGATCACTTCAAACCCTCCCTTCTCCTAAACGAGACGCAGTGAAACTGTAAAGGCCGCTATCAGGAAGCTGTGGGGCGCAGACGTCACCTTTACTCGCCCTATAACAAGGTGCAGAGGAGAGCCTGCTCTCTCTCTGCCACATGTGAACCACCGGAGCAGCTCAGACGGGACTTTTCTTCTTGGACTTTGATCACGTAAGAGCCTCTCCTCCTTTACCTCCTCCAGCCTCTCCTCCTCCATCTCCTCCAGCCTCTCCTCTATCTCCTCCAGCCTCTCCTCCATCTCCTCCAGCCTCTCCTCTATCTCCTCCAGCCTCTCCTCCTCTATCTCCTCCAGCCTCTCCTCCTCTATCTCCTCCAGCCTCTCCTTCTCTACCTCCTCCAGCCTCTCCTCCTCTATCTCCTCCAGCCTCTCCTCCTTTATCTCCTCCAGCCTCTCCTCCTCCATCTCCTCCAGCCTCTCCTCTATCTCCTCCAGCCTCTCCTCCTCTATCTCCTCCAGCCTCTCCTCCTCTATCTCCTCCAGCCTCTCCTCCTCTATCTCCTCCAGCCTCTCCTTCTCTACCTCCTCCAGCCTCTCCTCCTCTATCTCCTCCAGCCTCTCCTCCTTTATCTCCTCCAGCCTCTCCTCCTCCATCTCCTCCAGCCTCTCCTCTATCTCCTCCAGCCTCTCCTCCTCTATCTCCTCCAGCCTCTCCTCCTCTATCTCCTCCAGCCTCTCCTCCTCTATCTCCTCCAGCCTCTCCTTCTCTACCTCCTCCAGCCTTTCCTCCTCTATCTCCTCCAGCCTCTCCTCCTTTACCTCCTCCAGCCTCTCCTCCTCCATCTCCTCCAGCCTCTCCTTTATCTCCTCCAGCCTCTCCTCCTCTATCTCCTCCAGCCTCTCCTCCATCTCCTCCAGCCTCTCCTCTATCTCCTCCAGCCTCTCCTCCTCTATCTCCTCCAGCCTCTCCTCCTCTATCTCCTCCAGCCTCTCCTTCTCTACCTCCTCCAGCCTTTCCTCCTCTATCTCCTCCAGCCTCTCCTCCTTTACCTCCTCCAGCCTCTCCTCCTGTATCTCTAGTACCCGTCACCTGACAATTTAGGATGCACCAACCATAAATTTTGATTGTATGGCTATAGTCCAGATATTGAAAAACTTCTAGATAGAAAAAAACAGTTTCACAATTATTATGTGTAATTTATTCCACATAAATATGGATGTACAGGGTGTCCACAAAGTCTCTTTACAATTTTAAAAAAACTTTTACAAAGCAGCTGATGAGATATGTTAATCAGATTTGTTCTCTGTACTCAGTGGTTATCAAAGTTTTTAATCACATTGCATTTGTGTATTTCAGGTACCCTGTTGATGAAATAGGTTCTGTTAAATAAACCCCTAAAAAATGGCTCCTCCTCAAGAAAAGGCACAATGTGTATCGTGGTTTATTGAAACAAAATCAGATACGCAGACTCAGCAAAACTACAGGGTTATGTTAAAGATATGGTGTATGGAACAAAGATATGGGACATCAACGACCTGAAGCAAAAGGTCACTGATGCCGTTGCCACCACTGATGAGGCTCTGCTGCAGCGAACATGGCAAGAAATCGAGTACCGTCTTGATGTGCTTCATGCATCTAATGGTGCCCATATAGAGGTGTATTAAATGAGGCAAACAAACTTCAATATCTACTCCTCATTTTGTATTAATTCACACAGATTTGTGTATTCGTTTGCTTTTGTTATAAATTTGTTAAATTGTAAAGAGACTTTATGGACACCCTGTATAAAATCACATGAGCATTGAGATTTTACTGTATTTTCCTCGCAGACTTTCTTTGTTTGTGTTTTTCAAACAGTTTCTGCCTCTCAACACACAAATGATACATGAAAATAGTACATAAAATAATAATAATAAAAAAAGTGTATCTCTTTGGCATTAAATTGAGCTTTTTTTTTTTTTAATCTGTGTTGTTGAGGCTCTACAGTTCTATAACCTTGACATTTTAAATCATGGTTAGTAAAGATGGATAGTTCCTGCTTCCCTATAGAGACAACAAGATAAAAGCTCTCATTTCAAAGAGTCATGCTGAACTATTGTTCTAGCTGCCACCTGACGAAATAAACAGTGAAGAAAAACATCAACAGCTTAGCTGACTATTATTGTTATCACCATTATTATCAACTAGGCTACACATCAGCAATGTAATAAATACTGTATAGTGGGCCTGTTTTCTTTGAGTAACTTCCACCTTAATTTCTAAAGAACGGCTGAGCCAATCGATGAGCGACATGAGGTTAGGGGCGGGGCTTGTAGCAGAGACCGACTGTTAACCCTTTGTGCACCATAAGCATTGACTGACGGACAGGGTTTCTATTGGTGGGGACTATACAGTCGGACACACGAGCAGGTGGCATGAGGTTCAGAACGACAAGCATGATGGGATTCCTTGCTGTTTGATGTAAAAGTGTAGGCTATATTCACCTGACAGACTTTAAAGGTTCATTCCGTCAGTTTGAGCAGCTGCGCTCTCTGCCATGAGTCACTCAGCTCCTGTGAAGCCACAGTCAGTTCTTCAGTCACTTTCTGAGGTGTGAGGCAGCACAAATAGATCCCAACCCTCCAAATCATAAAAAGAAAACAAACAAGTGAAGCTGCTTTGGAGACAAGTGGGACATGAGTCCATCCCTCAAGGTTGAGGAACTAAAAACAGGCTGCATTTTGGTATGGAGCCGTTTTAACTGAGATCAGGAAACAGAGTGTTCCTCTTTTCATTTTCACATTAACCACACACTCTGCGGACGCACAGAGGCACATCTTCACTAATCCAGTCTAATCTGATTCACACGTGGAGTGAGATTCAATTCGAGATTCGTATTACCCCGTCCTCGGAGTCAAACTTTAGGGAGTCGCCCCCTCCTCTTTCCTCCTTCCTCAACGCAGAAACCGAAAGTAAAAAACGTTTCCCGCACTTCCACCACAAAAAAAAAAAAAAAAAAAAAAAAAAAAAAATCCCGCTCTGCAGGCGCACTGGTCAGACGGAGGAGCTGAGAGCGGACTTATCTTGGACTTGGATCATGTGAGCATATTTACTTTTATCATCAGATCTGTCTTGTTGAGGCGTCGGATCGGCTGTGAACATGTCCGCTGTGAGAGAGAGCGGAGGAGCAGCTACGCAGATACTAAAACAGCCTGTCGGCCATGTTTAGGCTACTGCTGTAAAGACAGGAGCGGCTCAGAGCATAGAGAAGGAAAAAGGCCTCGGATTAGACTGTAAACAAAACATGAATGTAGCCTATAGGACTTACTGTGTGGGTTATTAACCCTTTCATTCCACTTTGGGTGTTAGCGGGTCAAATTTGACCCGAGATTTAACTCAGCCCAAAATAGTCAAAAAGCAACCATTGTGTGTGTGTGTGTGTGTGTGTGTGTGTGTGTGTGTGTGTGTGTTAACTTTCAAGTCTATTTTCAGCCCAAATGTATCAAAATTTTGCGAAAAAGGTTTGGTTCCCGTGGGAGGACAGGATGGTGGGTGGCAAGGTGTGTGTGTGTGTGTGTGTGTGTGTGCGCGCGTGCGTGCGTGTGTGTGTGTTTGAGGAAACGGGAGGCCGGGGGGGGGCACTCTGTCGTAACACCTGACCCGTAACACTACAGATGTAACTTTTTTTTTTTTTGGAGACCTTCAGAATTAACTTTTGACAATTTATTTTGTTGCGTAGTGTGTCTTTACACACTTTAAACAGCACAGTTTGACTATTAGCACCCGATTCTTTTGTTGAAAAGCCCAAGAACAAACCGGAGTCCATCTTCAGTTCTCAGCTCAGATATAATATTTAGCCTGTTATGGTCACATATAAAGCAAGGCAGCGCTGGGCTCAGGGTGACAGAGCTCTCACAGGATCTCAGTCAGAATGAACCCTGATATCAGGAAATGATACACATTTATCTTCTTGGGCTGGGCCTGCCCCGTACAGAGGTTGGACCTAGACGCAAATATAGACGCAGTATAGACGCAAGTATAATTGGACAGAATAGAATGTGCTATGTTAGTGTGTGAATGTTGACTGGGCGTGTATCTAATGCAACAGACCTAAATAACGAGATAGAGAAAGTACATCTGGCTCCTGCTTTATCTGTCCTCTGCTTAGCGGTCAAGCTGTCCTGAACTGTATAATACATTGGATAATACAAGAAACATTGAACTCTGACATACATTGGATAATACAAGACGCATCTGAGCCTGAACTGACTGCAGGGGGGGAACTGCAGCTGAAAACATTAAAATAAAAGATAAAGGTTTCAGTTTAGTTTTGTTAACATCTGCTACTGGCGTCACATGCAGTGTGTGTGTGTGTGTAGAGATAGAAGATAGAAATTTGTCTTGGGCAGGGGCCCTACCAATATAGTCCAGTCATTTTATGAAAAAACCTAGGACAAATTGCAAGAGAAGCAAACTCAACTGATTTTGTATCCTCAGTTTGTCCTGAGTGAGGGGAAAAAAGTCCCAAGGAATCCCATTGGTGGAAAGTTTAAAAAATCCCCTCTATATGATCATATAATACCAAAAAACACCCTTTTAACACACATTTTACTTTCAGATATCACTATAAAAATTCACAAGTTGATTACACACACAAAGACAAGAAAAAAAGTCAATTACAAGTTCTTTGAATTATTCTATTTACACATGCATATCACACATTATCTGATTTGATATGCGCTAATAAGGAATATAAGGAATAAATGCCAGAAGAGATATTTAAACAGTGAATTAAAAGATTACTATATATATATATATATATATATATATATATATATATATATATATATATATATATATAGTATGTATATTTTGATTTTTTTTTCCCTCACTCAGGACAAACTGAGGATACAGAATCAGTTGAGTTTGCTTCTCTTGCAATTTGTCCTAGGTTGACCCCAATTTTGGCCTAAAATTACTGGACTAATATGCAGCCACTCCTGTGCAGTAGGGTTGCCACATTTGCTTTGTGAAAAAACTGGATGTTTGTCACCGAGCAGCAGTTGCTAGGTGACAAGGTAAACTTTCGTATCTGCCACAGAACTGGAATGGATAGAATGGACACTGACAGTCCTGCTAATGTTGATCTGAATGGAAATGTCCATTCTAATCCATCCATAAAAACAGAATAGCAGTATCGCAGCCTGGTAAGAATGTTTTTTTTTTTTTTTTTTTTTTGAAACTTTTAACATTCTAAATTAGAAGAACTAGCCTACATTTTCTCAAAACAACGGGACAATTCGTGACCCGGGAAAGAGTAATAATTTTCCAGGGCAGTCCCTCAAAGAAGAGAACAGTCCTGGGAAAACCAGAACATGTGGCCACACTGCTGTACAGACCCTACCAATAGAAACACTGTGCGTCAGTGTCTAGTCAGTGCTTAGGGGTAAATAAAGAATGAACAGTCGGTCTCTGCTAGAGGTCCCGCCTCTAACCTAATATCGCTCATCGATTGGCTCTGCCGTTTTTTGCTAATGTGTGATTGGCCGTCGTCGTTGTCACTCCGTCTGGTTGTAAACAGTGCCTGAGGACAAGCAAAGAGCGGTTTGTTTCGTACTCCGTGTGGGTCTGCACCTGTCAGCCTGAGACTCGACGGTTGGACGGATTTTAATATCAGCAGCTGCATTTACATTCACATTTGTGTGTGTGTGTGTGTGTGTGTGTGTGTGTGTGTGTGTGTGTGTGTGTGTTTGGTAATAAGGCACAGCCAGGATGGGTCCCCAAAAAGCAAAGTGGACATAAGAAGTTTCTCTTGAAGGCAACGTGTAAGTTACTCCAAGAAATATAGGCCCACTTTATTGATTACATTGCTGATGTGTAGCCTAGTTGATAATAATGGTGATAACAATCATTGTCAACTAAGCTACTGATGTTTTTCTTCACTGTTTATTTCGTCAGGTGGCAGTTAGAACAATAGTTCAGCATGACTCTTTAAGATGAGAGCTTTTATCTTGTTGTCTCTAGGGAAGCAGGAACTATCCATCTTTACTAACCATGATTTATAATGTCAAGCTAATAGAACTGTAGAGCCTCAACAACACATAGAATTTTTTTCAAATCAGAGAAGGCAATGGATACTAATCTGTTTGTATTTAGGTATTTAGGCATTTATTATATATTTTTATGTTTCTGTATGGTGTTGTTGATGTACAGTTGAAGTAGAGTAAAGACGAGAACTGTTAAATTGACAGCTTGTCTTTCTTTAGTTGCCGTTGACTTAGGCTACAACATTACAGAATTATTAAACATGCATATTCAGATATGTGGTATAAACATTAATGTATAGTGAATAGTTTTGTTTTTTCTGATTATGATCGTTTGCTTGTTTATTTGATCAGCTCTACATGACGTGAAATTGCAGTCATAAATGCAAAAAACATCAACTTTCAGTCAGGGGAACCACCTTGGTCCGTGCTGTTTGATGTGTGTGTGGGTAATAACTGCCTGTGTGAACATGTAAACAAATGCTTTAGCGCCCCCTGCTGCCAAAAACAGCACACTTGCAAGTCCAGGCAGGAAGTCTTCATGTGTGTGTGACTGAACTTGTTGAACCCTGGAAGAACCAATCAGAGGCCGAGGCTGCCACGCATTTATTCATTTACCACTAATTGAGGGTTAATCTGCTGTTTTGCCTTTGTTGAAATATTCCTTCCAGTTGGTGTGAGTCACTGAAGGTAAGGTGGTGAAAGGCAGGGCGGCTGTGTCTCACCACGCTCTCTTTTGTGCTTTATTTTTAGCCTGTATTCCTCCGCTAGATTTCCCCTGAAAGGCAGAACAAGCACCCTTTTGTTTGGGCTCTGCACTTTCAGAGGCAGTGTTTGCACAGAAAGGCCAGTAAAACGAGATAAAAGGGTAGAATAACACAAGGCAAAGAGGCTGAGCGAAAAGTCAAATGAGATCAGGAAAAGAAAGAACCTTTTGAATAGGAATGAAAACGCCAGTGGTCATATTTTAACGGGTTTAAATTTCAGATTATGCCATTTCTTACTTGTCCTTTTTTAAATTTATTACTGTAATTTTTGTCATATTGTTTATTTCATGTGATTTTCTCTTTTTACTGTAAAGCGTCAGAGTGCTAAGGAAACTCTTCTTCATCATCATCTCATTCCTCCTTTTCTTCTTCTTCTTCTTCTTCTTCTTCTTCTTCTTCTTAGTATTATTATTATTAATCCAACTCTTTTATTCTGTCCTAACCTGAAACATCAGAGTGTTTCACTTCATTGTTTGATGTTTTTGTGAACATGTCACCTCAGAACTTCAGGTTCCAGGCGTTTTGAGTTTCAACATTAATTGTCTGGGTCGTCAGTCTAGACTTGAACCTGAACCTCATCCTGAGCTTTAATCAGACAAAGTTGGGTGTGTCCCCGCTTCAAAGCAGATAATCTGCCTTTGGGCTCTGAATGTGGTGGAGGTGGCAAAGAATTTCGACGCAGAAGAACCTGAAAAGTTTGTCTGTCAGTGAACACACCACGCAGCGTGTGCACATTTATTTTTATTTTTACTGAGTTGATCAGGTTTCACCGTTACGCATTGTCCTGTGTAGGGAAACAAGCGTCACCATCAAACTATTTTTTTCCAGAGTATCTCACTTCCCTCGTGATGTTTTTTTCATGTTGAGTCACAAAGCTGAGTTGGAAAAAAACTTTTTTTTTTTTTAACATTTTCAAATTAACCGTACAACATGTCATAAGACAAGCAAGGCAATGACAGCTGTTTTTAAAGTCAGTTCTGTGTGATGGGAGGCATGTGATTGTTCAAAAATGTTTTCCAGGAGGAAGACATAAGTGGATTTCAATATAAAAATACAAAAAAATGTAAATATAATTGCTTCTTTTGAATATATTGTTAAATAGGTGAATATTTTGGAATGGAAAATTAGCTAAGAAGGTGAGGAGCGTTTTTTTTTTTTTTTTTTTTTTTTTTTTTTTTTTTTTCAGTACACTGTGATTTAAAAAACAGCCTCCATCACTGTTAGTAACATCCTGTTGGAGTAATTTCTCTGTGACGATAAATTAGCAGTTCATTTAAAGAATAAAGGATCAGGGTCAAGATTTGAACCAAGTCACATGACCTGTGGGCATTGAGAGATCAGTAACAGGAGCTGTAACAGCAAACTGAATACTCTGATGAAAAGAATCACTTTACATCTTTACACTGATGTTTAATAACATCACAAAAGGAAAGGAAAGGCTGATTTATTGAGCTGACTGAGGCGTCTTTTTCAGCAGACACACAAACCTCAGGCTCTTGTTTGAATCATCATAATCAGATTTTTAAAACTAGACATTTTCATGATTAATTAAACAGGTTTTCCTCTCTGGTTGTGACTGACACATGGACTCGTTTGTCCTCAGAGGTTATTAAATGTATTTCTGTTGTAATATGTGCACTGGAGGACTTATCATGACATGATTATTTATGTGTTTGTTTGATTTTGTGCTCAACACAACACTCAGCTTGTCTTTATTAGAGTCTCTATTAGATTGATCATATTAGTGAATTTGCTGCCCCCTTGTGGATAACTGGTTTACAGCCTCAGGCAGGAAAGATAGATAGATAGATAGATAGATAGATACTTTTTTCACATTTTTTCAGCAGTATCCACAGATTACAGATTAAGTAAATAAAAAAAATAGAAATAAAGAATAAGATCTAAGTACAACAGAATAAGATCTGAGTACAACAGAATAACCTAAGTACAACCCAGTGTGCAAAAAGCAATGCAAAAAAAAAAAAAAAAAAAACAGAAAAAAACGTGTGCATGGGTGTATAAAATGTGCATAGAGGTAGGTCAATGTGCAAATTTAGAAGAAATATACAGTATACACATGATAAATAGCAGTAAGCAATATAAACACTATAAACAAGGATTATAAAAAGATAGGAATATGAACAATTTCAACAGAAGTATTAACAGTTAAACAGAAGTAATAACAGTTAAACAGCAGTGGAAAGAACAGGTAACAGAGTTAACATTTGTTGCATGTAAAAATGAATTGAGTTAAAATGTAGTACATGTGCATTTTATCCTCCATTTTATCTGATTTATGAATCTCAGTTGAACTTCTTTTCCCTTCATAATTAATTTCCTGCCGTCTCTTTTGGTGACAGTCCAAACTCTCGTTCAGCTGTATTGGGTTACAAACAGGTCGTTTTTCCAGTTTTGTCTCTTGAAACTGATTTTAAACTGACGGTCATGCCTGGCAGCATTAGTCAAACCATGTGACTGTGTGAAACCTGCAGGCAGTCAGTGGTTTCATCTTTTTTCCCTGCAGATCATCATCATCATCAGCAGAGATGAGTCGGCGGCAGCAGAGGCAGGAGGAGAAGGAGGAGAAGGAGGCTGTTGGGTACGACTGCATCATCTTGTCTTTCTCATTCAGACTCACCGTGTGAATACATGACCGAGTCTAATGACTTTGTCCTCTCAGTTTTCAGCCTGATCCTGGAGCTCCCAGCTGCATGTCTCTGAAGAGCGACCGCTCTTTGCCCAACCCGATCAGCTTTCATGATGGAGGGCCAAAAAGGTAAATCTCTGTTGGAGTTATAAACAGTAGCTGATATTTTGTGCTGATATTCATAATCACTAAAGCTGCACTCAGTGATTTTCTCACCATTTGTAAGCACAGAAAGCCACTCGTCCTGCTTCAGATCGCTTTTAGAAACCCGAAAGTCAAGACAGAAATGTGTTTTGTTTAAGGAAATGAGTGACACGACTGGTTAGATTAGGCCTCCTTCCCGTCTGAAAATGTGAGGTCAATTAAGGTGAGGTCAAGGTACAAGCACTCAGTGAACTGTCGCTGACTCATGAGGCATTTGTGTGATCGATTTGAAATTGGGCCGCTGCAGAAATTTAGAAAGCTCAACCAGGAAATGATTTAAAATGTGAGGCTCACATCCTGTAAGGGCTCATTTTACAGAGAAAAAAGCTCACAGTGTTGCTTAATGCAGCTTTAAAATTACACCCAAATTACATGTGTTAGGTGCTTCCTCCAGAATTTTATTTCTTATTCTGATGTTTAATGTTAACAATTTAATGACAAAAATTATTTCTTAAAGAAATTTCTTTTAGTTTACAGTGGAGTTCATCTGAACCTGGAGCTCCCAGTATCGTCTCGATGAAGAGCGACGAGTCATTGTTCCGCCCAATCAACTTTTATCGTGAAGGGTCAAAAAGGTGAATATTTGTGTGTGTGTGTGTGTGTGTGTGTGTGTGTTTTAATGTGGCAGGATTGAGAGTTCGACAAATGCTGCCAACAACTAACATGCTGACATTTTCTGATACTCAGTGTCTCTTAGACCAGAATCAGCATTTTGAACTTGATTGTTTCTTTGGGGACCAACTTTTTATTGTATTTTAGATATTTTCATACAAAACAGCACACACTCTGACTGAAAAAATAGGTAATGTTCATAAAATGTCAACAGAAAAACTGAAGCCACATTAGTGAAATTGGTTAGTTAAATCTGCAAATGTGGGCTTGTACAGAAATGAAGCTGCTTGGTGCACCACAGCGCCACCACCTGGCCAACAGCTCTCTAAGCTTCTTGCTCACTATCTCAGAAACTGCTGGGTCAAAGCTGATGAACCTTTGGGGAATGATGTGTTTTTACACTGATATCCAGTATTCACAAAATGAAGATGACTGGCCCAGCTGACTGGAACAGCGCCACCAACAGGCAATTAAATCTCCATTGTTTTGGTTCAACTGCAAACCCTACATCAGTAAAGAAATCACGAGAATAGTTCAAACTTTTTCACAGCCTCAAAATGTGAAACAGTTCATTTACTTTCTGCTGAACATGAAGATGTGCAACTTCTGAACCAACAAAACAGCATTTATGGATACAGCAGGTTTCCCTGATGTTGTCAGGGCCAATGGCTTGTACTTTTACTCACATTACTGTAATTAGATTAGTTTCCTGAGTATTTAAGTCCATGTTGTACCTTAAGTCTGTGTTGTTTGCTGGTGCTCTCCACAGGAAGAGGACGGCAGAGCTGTCCAGTGAGGAGGTTTTAAAGGATCCAGTGTCCAGTGAGTGTGAAACCACAGCTGGAATGGGTTCAAAACGTCGCAAAACTTCAGACAAAGACACAGGTAACAGTAACAACTTTAATCTGCAGTGTATCTGTATTCCAGCAACGAGTAATAATTGCTTAAAGGACTATACCAGTGATTCTGCATGTTTAGTGTAACAAAATGTATGATCTTCACATCTCAGCTGAGCAGTGGTATTTTAGAACTGCCATATCATTTCTCCTCCCTTTCCTCCAGCTGTTGGTTTCCATTCATTCCACTACGATATGAAAATGAACTTTCAGAGCCTTCAGACTTTCTTCACTCCAGTTTTCCACCAGCGGAATAAAGTCCTCCACATGAGTTTTCCTAAAAGCAGCAGCACTGTTGTGTTTTCATGGCTTGACATTGTCCCTCCGCCAGGGAAAATAGTCCCCGGGGAAACGTTCTACTTTCCACCGCCAATCATCAGCTGTGTGGTTTCTGAATGTTGAGGACTTTGTTAGCTGCAGAAGCAGAACATTATAAGGCGGCTGCTTCAACCAAAAATTTCGATTATATGTTGGGAAATCTTGCGTACCCCTGCATGATTTGCAAAATGGTTATGGGTAATGTGAGGGAATTGTAGTAAATGGGCTAAACATTCAAAATCACTGCACGGTCCTTTAAAATATTCATCTTTATTATCATTAGTTGTAGTTTTTGCAGAGAAAAGAGAGAAGGGAGGCAGAAAGTGAAGAATGGGATGAATGTGGAAGTCAGGACATCATTGGTGCACCTCAGCCATCTGAGCCACCAAGACGTCCCACAAGCACTGACTTTTATACAAACATTAAATTGAAGTAATGTAAAAGCAGGAAAATTATCATTTCGTCTTTGCTGGATGACCTTTTTTTTTTTTTTTGCTAGAAAACAATGTTATATGCTGTGCTAGTTAATATTGCATGATTTTTTCCAAAAAATATTTTCTTGACTTTTACAGGAGACAGCCTGTTCTTGAAAGTGATCAGAAATTTTAAAGAAGAAATGAAAAAGACATTTTGCATGATCTGCGAAAGTCCTGGTGAGCAACAGAGCTCCCTGAACAGCATCTACACAGAACTCCACATAACAACAGGCGAGGGCGAAGGGCTGCCAGAACAGCACGAGGCCACACAAATTAAACATAAATTGAGAAGAAAATCGTCTGAGACGTTAATCAAACTTAACAACATCTTCCTGCCTTTGCCTGGCCAAAAGACATCACACAGGACCGTCCTGACGAAGGGCATCGCAGGCATCGGAAAATCGTCTGCCGTGCAGAAGTTCATCCTTGACTGGGCCGAAGAGAAAGCAAACAAGGACATTGATTTCATTTTCAGTCTTGCTTTTCGAGAGGTGAATTTGAGTAAGGACAGGAACAGCTTGCATGGGCTCCTGGCTGAGTTCCACCCTGCAATACGTGACCTGAAAGATCCAGAGTTTTATGTCAAAGCCAAGGTTCTGGTGATCCTGGATGGTCTGGATGAAAGCAGACTGTCACTAGACTTTCAGGACAGTGAGATTGTAACATCTGTCAATGAAGAAACATCAGTGGGTGTCCTGCTGGCAAACCTCATCCAAGGTAACCTGCTTCCATCTGCTCTCCTCTGGATAACTTCCAGACCAGCAGCCGCCAATCAAATCACTGCAAAGTTTGTCAACATGGTGACAGAGATAAGAGGGTTCACTGATGCACAGAAAGAGGAATACTTCAGGAGGCGATTCAGTCTTGACTCGAGCCTCGCTGAGAGGATCATCTCTCACATCCAGGCTTCGCCGAGCCTCAGCATCATGTGCCACATCCCGATCTTCTGCTGGATTTCTGCAGACTTATTCAAAGAAACCTTTGGAGACGAGAAAGCTGAAGTCCCTCAAACTCTGACTGAGATGATGGCACATTTCCTGTTTGTCCAGACAAAACGCAGAAGCAAGAAATATGACAAGACAGGGAAGAAAAGAGAAAGAGAAAGAGAGAATCTTCTGAAGACACACAGAGAATTTCTCTTGAAACTCGGAAAGCTCGCATTCAACCACCTTCTGGAGAATAACCTCATCTTCTATGAAGAGGACTTTGAAAAAATGGGAATTGACATTGAAGAAGTGTCCATCCACTCTGGGTTTTGTGCCACAATTCTCAGGGAAGAAAGAGTGTTATCCCAGAATAAGGTCTTTTGCTTTGTGCATCTGACCGTACAGGAGTTCTTTGCCGCTTTGTACGTCTATGATTGTATGACAAACAACAATATAGAGGAGCTCCAGACCTTCCTAGATTTTCAGGGAGAGCACACTTTGCCTGATCTCCTGAAGATGACGGTGGACCGAGTGTTGGACAGCAAGAACGGCCACCTGGATTTCTTCCTGCGGTTCCTCTTTGGCCTCATGGTTGAATCTAACCAAAGAGTTCTTCAGGGCCTGTTCACATGCCAGGAACCAGGCGCAGATACCACCAAAAAGGTCCTGAAGTACCTCAAAACCATCCGAAGAAAGGGCCTCCCACCAGACCGGTGCATCAACCTCTTCCACACCATGGTCGAGATGAGAGACCACAAAGTGAAAGATGAGATTGAGCAATATCTCAAGTTGAAAGATCGGTCAGGAACAGAGCTGACTCCCCTGCACTGCTCGGCGCTGGCCTTCATGCTGCAGGTGTCGGAGGATGATCTGGAAGTGTTTGACCTGAAGAGTTACAACACATCAGAGCCAGGCAGAATGAGACTGATACCTGCCGTGAGGTGCAGCAGAAAGGCCTTGTAAGTGTTGCTGCTTGCTTTTCAAAGTATTGTATTGTGTATGATTGTGTTATACCTACTACCTCAATGTCACAATAGCAACAAATGTGTATCCTTGACAGGTCTGATGGCACGTAATGGCATCAGTGGTATGGTTTAAGGCCTTTGCACACCAAGTCCGTATATTTCGTCTGAAGTTGTCGCACATTTAAAAATAAGAGTTTTCAGAACAAGATTAATTTTCTGCATTTTTCACAACAAGGTTTATAAATGGATGAAACAGTTTAATGGACTTCATGTACAGGATTGGATGGAATGAATCTTTTCAATTTGTCCCATGTTGCAAATTTTGGCAAATAGAAAAATAAAACACATCGGACTCAGTGTGCAAGGTTTCTGTGCATAAACAAGCTGCTACTTCACATTATTTATTGTAATTCTGGTTATTTTTTTGGTGTAGAATATAAGATATCTTTTACACTGATACCTTTAACACACCTTTTACCTGTAACACTATCCAAGTATTGGAACGGGTAATGAAGCGTGATCAGACCAAATGAGATTTGAACTATTGTATTGCAGACTAATGCGACTTCTGTGCTTGAGCTGAAAAATTTCCAACTCCCAAAAATATGCAAATTTTGTGTCTTTCCCATCATCTGGCGTGAATACATGTCTGTTGCGTCTTTGCATTGACTTTGTATGTAACTGCCACTTGTAAAACTTGCTTCATGTTTGGTGTTAGCACATGATTATAATAATGAGGATGATTAAAAATAATAATACTCAACATGCGCAAGGCATCACATAGGGCTTATTTGTAGTAACACTGAAGTACTTGAACGTTTCTCAATATGTAATACTGTAATGTTACTTTTAATGGCAGGAATGCCTTAAGCCAGCTTTGCACAGGAATATTTCTCAACACCGGGGATCACGGCCTCCAAACAAGAGATGGAACAAACATGTCTGTGATCGCACAATGACCCCACCATTCAGGGAGAATTGACGTACTTTGTTTCTCTCCCTGTAATGCCATGTATCTGGCAACTGTTTGATATTTTCCATGAGTACATGAGTAAAATCCCATTTTTCCACTGTGTTCAC
This sequence comes from Myripristis murdjan, assembly GCF_902150065.1. Classification (NCBI taxonomy): domain Eukaryota; kingdom Metazoa; phylum Chordata; class Actinopteri; order Holocentriformes; family Holocentridae; genus Myripristis; species Myripristis murdjan. The sequence goes on from NC_043997.1 coordinate 4,581,235, forward strand.
AGACTAGCTGACTGTAAGCTTACTGCAGAGTGGATCGAGCAGCTGGCGCTCAATCTTAAGTTCCCCTACTCGGCCCTGAGAGAGCTGGACCTGAGCAACAACGACCTGAAGGATGCAGGAGTGAAGTCGCTGTGTGAAGGGCTGAGGAGTCCATGCTGCAGACTGAGAAAACTCAGGTTCAAACTATCAAGATGCTTTTCAGAGTGACAGTAGATGTACAGGACGTTTGCACTCGAGTGGCATTAAAGCTGGTAAACCCATGTGTCACTATGCATCGTTTGAGCGTGCCGGGTGGTTGATGTAATAACTCTTGTTTCCTCAGGCTCTCAGGTTGTCAGATCACAGAGGAAGGCTGTGCTGCTCTGGCCTCGGCTCTGACGGCCAACCCCTCTCATCTGACAGAGCTGGACCTGAGCTACAACAACCCAGGAGACTCGGGGGTGAAGATGCTCACCGAGTTGAAAAGCAATCCAGGATGCAGCCTCGAACTCAAGTAATTATCATGAATTGGTGGTTTACAAACTGGGGGCTGGGGACCTCAGGGGGCCTTTAGGGGCAAAACAAGGTAGTGTTTAATTTCATTACTAGCTGTTTATTAAAATGCAGAAAATGTGTGATGGATTATGTTCACATTTTCTTTCTATCTGGTTTAATCTCTCCACAATTTGCCAGCAACATGGCATCTGAACAGTTCAGTCCTTTTGAACCTGCACAGATTCTTTCAGTAAAGACCATTTGGGAAAAAAGTTTATAGTTTTAATATGTATAGAATTTAAAATTTAAAAAGACCTTTACCTAGAAGTTAGTTTTTAACTCTGCTGTTTTTTTCCCCACAGTCTTGAACACCGCGGCAGTTTGCGGCTGAAACCGGGCTTTAAGAAATGTAAGTATGGCAACTAACAAAATAGGATCCAGACTGTTTTGCGGGATGTTTTGATCACTGTCTGATTATTTTGTCCCATTTAATTGGTGAACAAATTTATGTTGTGAACTATTTTTGTATCTTATATAGATATCTTGGCATACTGAACACAGAGATGTGTTAAAATTTTTTGATTCTATAATAATTATCTGACTGCTTAGGATATTCAGTTGTACCTAATTGTAAAGTCCTAATGGGAATGAATCTGCTATATTCCTCTTCATGTTACAGTTTGTGCACCTTTGTGTGGTTAGGAGTCCTGAAATTTGCAGGAAGTGGGCGGGTTTTGGGAGGATATGGGCATGGCTCAATCAGTGTGAGACATGTGTATGTCGTTCGTTTGCCCAGGACAAACCTTGGGTCAAAATTTTGTGTTGTAGGGCTAATCAACTGCACTAGGCCCCGTGCTAGGCCCCCGCCTACAGCCACGCCCCCTATATGGCTGAACCGCCTGTCAGAAAAGTAAATCCGGTCATCTGTGGCCCATGACAGAAACTGCAAGTTTTATGATGACATCCACTGAGAAATTATGAGACATTTTATTGTAAGCCACATCCACAGCCACACCCCCTTTTGACTAACAGGTGCAAAAACCTCAGCCTGTCTTCTCTGGCCTCATCACCAACCTTTACATCAAATTTAGTGAAAATTTTAGCTTCTGTTTGGAAGTTATGCCACTGTGTGACGTTCGGACAAGGGGATACACTCCGATTCACAGCCTCCGTCCTCTGCCAGTTTTATTGGGACAGTAAAATTGGGCACAGATTGCGTAATATCTACTGGTATAAAAACATGTTCTGACCTCCAGATGCCTGTGAGCTCACCTGGGACCCCAACACGGCACACAGAAACCTCTCTCTGTCTGAGGACGGCAGGAAGGTAACGTGGGTGGAAAAGGAGCAGCCGTATGAAGACCACCCAGACAGATTTGACGGGTGGTGCCAGGTGCTGTGCAGAGAGGCGCTGAGTGGGCGATCTTACCTGGAGGTGGAGGTGGAGGAACCCTTTACCATTGGCTTAACCTACAGAGGAATCAGTCGGAAAGGGGAGGCAGAGGATCGCAGGCTGGGATTCAACGACAAGTCTTGGAGCTTGTTCTGCTCCGAGGAGGGTTGTTTCGTTTTTCACGGCGACGACACCAAAGTGGACGTGTCTTCTCTGTGCTCGCGCTCCAGCCGGGTCGGAGTGTATCTGGACTGGCCTCACAATCTGTCCTTCTACAGGGTTTCTTCTGACAAGCCAATCCTCCTTCATACCTTCACTGGAAATTTCACAGAGCCCCTCTACCCAGGTATTCAAATTCATCCCAAGACCTACGCCACTTTTTGTCAGTTACCATAACCAAACTTGGAGTGCAGCAAACCCAGAAACCAAGTTCATATATGATTTCTTTTTTTGTGTTTGCAGACGGTGCTTATAAAAAGTAATCACCCCCTTGGATGTTTTCCCCTTTTATTCTTTTCATAAATGGGACCGGGGTCAATGTAATGTGGCTTTTTTGGCAAGAATTTACAAAAACAGTGAAAACAGTTTTCTATAAAGTAATGCCAATTAATTAAAAATACATAATGTAAAACAAGTGATTGCATAAATTTTCACCCCGTTCAGAGCGTTTGACCTAATTCAATAGAGGTCCAGCCAGTTGGTGCTGGTAGTATACCACTTAGTGAAAAGGAGATGACCTGAGTGCAGTGAATGTGTCTCAAATGATTGGCGTATAAAGACACCTGTGTCTGGAAGGTCCAGTCACTGGTTAATCAGCATTCCTGGCTACAATTAGGCCAGCCGAACTCCATTTTTTTGTCATATCCAAATTGAATTCATAAAGTCTGGACAGCAAAATCTCTAAATCTGAGGCCATGGTTCTCTGCAGCGGTTGAAGTGTCCACTGCAGGTCGGGAATGAGTTCTTGCCCCAACTGAAGGAGTTTAAGTATCTCTGGGCCTTTTTCACGAGTGAGGGAACATCGGAACGTGAGATTTGCTGGAGAATTGGAGCAGCAGGGGCAGCACTGTGTTCGCTGTACCGCACTGTTGTGACGAAAAGAGAGCTGAGCCAGAAGGCAAAGCTCTCGATCTACTGGTCAATCCTCGTTCCTACCCTCACCTGTGGTCATGAGCGATGGGTCATGACCGAAAGAACAAGGTTGTGGATACAAGGGGCTGGAATGGGTTTTCTCAGGAGGGTGGCTGACCTTCTCACCTTATCCCTTAGGGATAAGTTGAGAAGGTCAGTTAAGGTCAGTTAACCGTTAGAGACTTGGAATAGAGCCGCTGCTCCTTTGCGTGGAAAGGAGCCAGTTGAAGTGGTTCGGGCATCTGGTAAGGATGCCACCAGGGCGCCTCCCAAGGGAGGTTTTCCTGGCACGTTCAGCTTGGAGGAGGCCACGGGGCAGGCCTAGGACCAGGTGGAGAGATTATATCTCCACACTGGCCTGGGAGCACCTCGGGATCCCCCAGTCAGAGCTGGTTGATGTTGCTGGGGAAAGGGAAGTTTGGGGTCCCCTGCTGAAATTGCTTCTCCCGCAACCCAACTCTGGATAAGCGGTTGGAGATGAGATGAGATGGACAGCGGAAAGAACATGGAATGCGATTTTTGCCAATCAGATCCAAATCATATCTGGAGTTGGTTTGCAATGTGATTCCAGTTAGATTTGCACAGATGCGTCTCAGTCTGGACAGGATGCTCAAATAGGATTTCAAAGTGTCTCTTTCGTCTCTCGCAACGTGACACACAATGAATACGTCAAATCCCGAGTAAAGGAAGTGCAGCAGAGTGGCTCAGTGGCTGAGCAGAATCTCTGCTGCTGCTACCAGAGCGATATGGTGGACATATTGCTAGGTTGATGATATATAGGTTGATGGTCACACAGGTCAGTGATCACTTGCAAATGACAGTGCAGACAATCTGTCTGAAAGATAGGATTTGAGAAGCAAATTTGATTATGAAAACAAACAAAACTCCAAGCAACTCCAAGGAAAGGGTATTGAAAACTATAAGCTGGGATGCATACAAAAAAAATTAAATTCACTGAACATCTTCTGGAGTTTGATTAAAGGTCCATTAAGAAATGGAAAGCAGCCTTCTTGGCAGCCTCCCCTGGAAGGCTTGGAGAGGTAGAGGGTAAAATGAATGCAGCGAAATATTGGGAAATCTGACTGCAATCTCCTGCAGACTGAATCAGTCTGTTGTTAGCTGTTCACGCCAGAGTGTGGATACCCGACCAGGGCCCGTCAGGACCCGTCTGGCCGGCTTTGGAAAAAATTTCGAAATTATGTTTGGGTTTGGGTCAGATGCCGAAGGCAGGATAATTCAGGGGTAAATGTAACCTAGTGATGGAAGTCAAGCAAAACCTCAGGCTCAGGTTGGGTTTGGACTAGGGGTGTACAGCCATTGCACTATTTGTATTCGGGTTCGGATTCGGGCTTTTAAAAAAAACTTTGGATTCGTTATTCGGATTCGAGAAGAAACCGGAAGTGGGCACACTAGAGACTTCCGCCAAGCTAGCCAGCTAACTTCCGGTTTAGCTCTCGGCTAACTAGGACGGGAATAAATTAATCTAATCGTGCGGCTCTTCTCGACTTTCCAAACGTAATCGAACTGAATGGATCAAATTCTGCTGGTGAAACGAGTCGTTTGGCTGTGACACTCAAAAAATGTATCCACTGTTTTATAGCCTCTTCTTTTCCTGTTATTGTCTAGGAGAAAAATGCTTTTTGGGCGACAGTGCATCACGTGATGCTGCAATTCCATGTTTGGCCACTATGTAAAATTGGCTTCAATGCGCGGCACTGTTCCTGGGGGCTTGGGTCTACTGAATAACGCTTTTTTTTTCTTTAGAAAAAAGCTCCTGAATAATGAGGAGAAACTTAAGACAGAAAAACTATTCAGGATCAAAGATTTATTTGTGTACTTCAGAATATTGTATTTGGGTACATACATAGTTTGGACCCAAAAAAAGAATGCCTGTCAGGTTCGGGTTCAGGTTGGCTCTGTTCTCGGATTGAGTTCGGACAAAAACATCCATCACGATCCACGCTCCAGTTCCCGACTGATCCCCATGTGACCTGACAGAGGTTGAGCAGTTGAATGAAGTAAAATGGCAGTTTCCAGATGTGTAAGCCTGACTGGGACCTGAGAACAGACTCAGTGTTGTGATTGTGGCCAAATGTGCATCCGCTAAATACTGACCTGAAGGGGGTGAATATTTATCCAATGTCTTATTTTACAGTATATTTTAAATTAATTGACCTTACCTTGTAAATCTGTTTTCACTTTGCCATTGAAGAGTAAAATTTTTTGGAAATTCTTGTCAAAAAACAATGAATAGGGAAAACTTCCAAGGGGGTGAAGACTTTTTACAGGCACTGTATCTGTTACGATTACACTGGTGTATTTTTAATGCCCAGTGAAGATTTTACATCAAAGGACTAAGAGAAAGAAACAAGAGAGAAACTCTGCATTTGCATAGTGGTGTGCTGGTTGTCTTATAGGAAACTGGCATATGCTGTATGAGGCTTATAATGTATGAGGTATATCCTATTTGTTGTTGATGTATTTTAAAGTGTATCTCGGCAGCATTGTAAAAGAGGGAGACCTCAACTGTCTGCTGAGAATTAATAAAGGTTTCAATCAATACTGTAGGCTAAATCAAATAGCCTGTAGTTTATATTTGACATTCATTTACCATCCAAATCAACTGGGGTTCAGCACGCTGCAGCAGCACAGGTAAGATGATGTAAGGTAAATACAGCTTCATGTCCTATGTAGGATATTTCTCCTGGATATGAAATACAGAAAACATGCTGCTGTATATGTACAATAGCTTATATGTAGTAACTTCATTTTTTAATGTCAATGTCAGCTTTCTCTATATAGCACATTTAAAACAGCCAATGGCCTCCCAAAGTGCTTTACAGTAAAAATGAACAGAAAAACAATAAAAACAATAAATGCAATAAAAACAATGACAAACACAATACAAGACAATAATACAATTTAATGTATATTTTAATCATTTACATAAGGATAACAGCTTAAATCAAGATCGCAAACCTTAACAACTGATCCCACGTTACCCTGGAAAAGTTTTAAGCAGGCAAACCATATATTTTTGCTGCTTTGGTGTTGTATTACATCAAGATGAAGCATTTTACTGAGTTATAACCGGTAATAGCTAAAATCTGTTTTTGATATGTGTGTTAAGTAATCATGCTTGTAGTGTGCAGTGTGGGCTTTAATTTTTTGTTCATGGTGAAGAATTAGTGTCTGTCACAGCCAGATCAGCTGTAACAGTCTTCAGAGGTGATTTTGGTCTTTAAAATTTTGATTTTTCTGTTTTTTTTTTTTTTTTGCGAGTCCAGTGAAACTGGCACGTTTCAGTTTTTCTGAAAGCTGTTGCATTCTCAACCGGTGTGTGTCTAGTTTGGGATATTGTTGTTGGTTTCTATAAGCAGGAAGTGTTAATATTTCGTCAATAATACGGTCAGTGGTGTTACATGAACCAATCATGATTTTTAGCTACAACACAGCTTTTCACAGATGCACAGCAGTACACCGTTTTAGTGTAACTGAGGAACTAAAGGACCAAACTTTCTCCTGAGCAGAAAACCCCACTGTATGGGTAGGAACAGGAAAGTAGAGGACAGTGGAGGAAAGTTTCTGTGCAACATTTCAGAGCAGCTTCCTACTGAAAAAATGGCAACTTTATACTTTAAATAGGTCCGTATTGACTATAACCGTTACTATGACAACTACAGCAACTACCTTCATTACTGTGATCGCTACAGGCTCATTTATGCTCAACGTTAAATCCAGATCCAGATCCGGATGGAGCCCTCTGTCTGGATGCTGCCTTTATTTTGTCGTATTTGAGCAGTTTTTCTGAAAGTTTACAGATACAGATGAAACAGAGCAGCAGCAGAATCTGCAGCCCAGTGGTTCTCAAATGGGGATTCGTGTACCCCCTACTGGTGCGTTGGAGTACTGCAGGGGCCACGCAAGATTTTTTAAAAAACACTAATTTAATTAGAATTGCAGGGCAGCGTGGCTCAGGAGGTAGAACGGTTGTCCGGTGACCAGAAAGTTCCCGGTTCGATCGCCGGCTCCTCCAGAGTGTGTCGAAGTGTCCTTGAGCAAGATACTGAACCCCTCACCGCTCCTGATGGACAACTAGGCGCCTTGCATGGTAGCCTCTGCTGTCAGTGTGTGAATGTGTGTGTGAATGTGAGGCAAAAACATTGTAAAGCGCTTTTTTGTGGTCAGTAGACTAGAAAAGCACTGTAGAAATGCAGTCCATTTACCATTAATTTATAATTTAATATCAGTCATGCACAATTCCTAAAATAATGACTTATATAATAAGTCATTATAATCAAGTTTGATAAAGCACAATTTACATTCAGTTTTACATCTGGGTTTCCTGAAGGTGTCAGATGTGTGTGTTTGTGGTTTAAATCTGCTGCCACGGTCGTCGAGAAAAATCCAGAAAATGGATTAGTGGTTGAAAGGTAGCAGTGATACAACTGAAAAACTGAAAACAAGGAAGAAGAAGCAGAAACAGGCCCCGAGACCGCTGTCCTCCCGTGATGATGTGTTTAATGAAACATACAGATTTATTTTTAACGGGAACATAAATGAGCTTTACGGATGCTCATATTTACTGATTTCACTGAAACTATTACAACTGCTGCTGCTGTTACACGTGTTACTACACCTACTACTAATAACTCTGTTGTTACTAACGCCTTCACCACTCATAATACTGCAGCTATACTGTCTCTACTTACAGTATTACTGTACTTACATTGGCCGTCTCAATACTAGTTACCTTTGAATGTAAAACACCGGGTTCATACGGTTCAGCGTATTGATAATGAACAGATTGTTTCAGCTCCAAATTAACGTTTAAGCTGTTGTTTAAGCTGTCTTCAGATAACTGAACAGATTGTGCTTTTTGTTTATCTCATTTCATTGGATTTCAGTTTTATCATGAAAGAGGCATCTGGGGATCTCACCAAGCACTTCTGAAAGTTTAAAATGTCTGGGTGTGTTTCGAGATTTTTAGTTTGGAGTTAAAAAAAAAAAACATACACTCGTCAGATAATGTGCCAAAAATATGTCAAATGAGTCAAAAATGTATCATGTGAGTCAAATAATGTGTTAATATCTTCACAACTTGCATATATTCAGTGTGTATTGTGTCATAATTTTTGTTTTGTAATATCGAAGATGATGGTGTTTTGTTGTGTGTGTTTACTTTTACTTCCCATGTTGTCAAGGGATTTCCTGGATAATATTTGGGGATGCATGAAGTGAGGCTATATTTTCTGTTGAAGCATTTTGTTTTGACAAAATGACATTTTGTACAGACTGTCTGGTCACACGGCTGTTTGTGATTATAGCCACAGAAATGTCCTATATAGGTTTGTGTCCATGGACTGTTTTTTTTTTTTTTCATGGCAGCATGATTTTAAAAGTGAAATATTTCAGCTGGAGGTAAATTTAGTGCCTGTGCCACGTATTGTGAAGGAGGACGGCTGGGGGGGCGGATGGATCAATCAACCTATTAACCTACTGCAGTGGTGCCCAACCCAGTCCTCAAGGCCTCTCTGTCCTGCAGGTTTGGGTTTCAGCTCTGCTTCTGCACAACTGACCCAATTAAGGCCCATGCACCTTCATGCACACCCTGTTCAGGTAGATCTGCTTCAACCAGTCAGCATGAAGCCCTTAATTGGATTGGTGTGAAAGAGCAGAGCTGAAACATAAACCTGTAGGACAGGGGGTCCTTAAGGACTGGGTTGGGCACCGCTGGCCTACTGTCTCGTGTTGCCAGTAGTGGGAACTTTGCGCCAAGCTTGGTGCAAAATCCCATCTGCATGGTAACAGGAGTTGGTTGGGCTTGGCGTGCCGGGACAGCTTGTACACAACCCAAAACCTGGCCGGTCTCATGTGGTGTGAGTCTGTGATCCAGTGCCTGGAGGACTAGCTAGGTTTTGGGGAGAGGACTAACAAACCAACTCCACCCCACCTCCCAAAAGTCAGCAACGGCCAGAGGGTTGTGCGCAGGGCCAGCGACCCTGCCACGTAAAAAGCTCTTGCTACAGAAATCTAACTTTAGCTAAATGCCTAAACCAAACCTTTAAACCAAACCCTCCCCCTCCTGGATCTAGAATTTAGCCGTCTGAAGCTCAGAGCCCTTCTCATAGTGGTTTTAGTCACTTCCAGTAAAGGAAAATTCATGTTCATTTACGCAAAAAAAATAGCCGTGGACACAAATCTCGAGGCTGAATTTCATGACTTTGACACAAACTCCCGTCAGACAGGATTATGATACATCAAGGAAGAGATGTTGTTACTTTTTACTTGTTATTTTGCCATGTGTAACGTGATTTTCTTGCATTTGATATTCTGCATCAATAAAAATAAAATCTGTATCAACAGAAAAAAGCAGTGTGTTTGGATCATAGTCTGGAAAACTGCAGCCCAAACTGGTGACCGGTAGTTGGTGTAATGTAGTTGCCATGCCGACCATCTGGAGGCTGGTTAGCGGTCAGTTATCTTTTTGATTTTTCCTCTTTTTTAAGTCTCATATGTGCTCAGCAGTTTGTGTGGATTAATGCTTTTACCCAAAAATACTGCCGACTCAGCTTTCACATGTCAACTCTGCCTGATGGCCTTTAACCATTTGAAACCTTAATAAGTTCCTACAAATAAAAAAAAAAAAAAATTAAATTAAATTAAATATAAGGGAAAAGGTGATACGCACATTGGAGAGTTACTGAAGCACTGGGAAAAAACAAAAAAACAAAAACTTGGGCCTTCCAGAAATTAGTGGGGAGAAAAATGTAAAAAAATAAAAATAAATAAATAAAAAATAACAAGCTATTATAGGGAAAGCAATTTTATAATTATTATGATTATTTTGTTTGAATTTAACTATTACCAAATTATTCCCTATTTAACTACCACAAAATTACAGGAAGACGACAAAATTACCAAAAATTACAAAATATTTTCCATAATAAATAATCAGATCAAAAAAAAAAAAAGCATCAAAGTGAAGGAAAGAAAAAAGTGTTCGGAATGAAAAAATAATGAAGAAAAAAAAAATGTTTCAATGAGGAGCTGGCTTGTGTTATTGTCCTGAAATAAAAGCCACTTATAAACTCATCAGAAGACAAAAAATATAAAGTTAGACGAGAAGATTGACAAGATCTGACAACCTTTATGTGGTTTTATTCTCTTTCACATCGTCTTAGTTTCCTCTCACAGAGTGCAGGCCACAGAGAAATGAATGATGATGATAAAAAAAAATGCTAATAAAAAATTCATGATGTTTTCTTTCTTTTCTAAAAATCAGCCCATAGTCCACCTCTCATCCCTCTTCTGGATCCTCTCTGTCTCCCTACAAATCCATTCTCCTCTTAGTTTATTTGCATTTTTTATCCTCCAGTTTTTCCCTTATTTTTTTGTGCATCAGGGTTTTCAGTTTTTATTTATTTTTATTGATGCATTTTTCCATTTCTGTACATGTCACATGAGCAAAAAACTCAAAGGAAAGATTGAATTTAATCGCACACTCAGCTGGAAGAATCCTTTGGTGATAAAGTGTATATTCATATTAAAATAAGTTGTTTTGGTGTAAAATTTAAAGTTCAATGTTTCATCACCAAGTTCAATGTGTGTCCAGAAAGAAAAAGAAAAACAAAACTACAGGAGCGTTTAACTCGCCCGCCTCGTTATATCTGGATGAACGCTTCATTGGCTCTGCTGACAGCGAGGGGGCGGGGCCGTCTGAGGGGCCCGGGCGCCAGCTGTCGCCCCCCACCACCCCGACCCAGTTGGCTGATGGGAGTTTGGGGTTTCGGTCTGCCGCCAGAATAAAAGCCTGACTTTGCCAGAACAAAAGCACAGGAAAGCAGCTGTGATACACATGAAACATAACATAGATCATCATCAGTGTAATAAAGTTTGGACTGGACGACATGAAAAAAAAAAAAGATTAATTTTAGCTGGCAGGTATTATTTCTAAATCAATCAGAATCAGAAATAAATGTATTGATCCCTGCAAGGAAGCTGGGTCAGCTGCAGCAGCTCAGCTCTCAAGACGAGAATTAAATTCTAAGAAAAATAGAAAGAAATACAAATATATACACGCCTTACAGCTTTGTAAAAGAAAGTGCCTCATGTATAAAGTTGTGAAAAAAGTATGTGTATTAAGTCTAAATATGTGCATTAGTCCTACAAAATATATAATATATATATGAATTAGTGTAACACTAAGATTCAAGGTTCAGAGTTGGAGGGAACTTTATTATCCCCAAGAGACAGTTTTGTTGACAAGCAGCAGACAAAACAATAAATACAAAAACTAACAGCAGCACAAATTACATATGATAAGGAAGCTGATGACAGCAGGAAAACCTGTTTAAACTGGTTTGTCCTGCATGGTGGCAGATAAACACACAGCTGGAGAATCAAGACTCAAAACGAGGAGAAAAATAGATCCTGTAAGGACAGAGAGACAGTCAGACATTTGGCATGTTGTCAACATGAAGGCAGTCGTGCTCAAACTGCCACTATGATGTGCGACCGACAGTAAGGAGGTCAAAGGTCAGAGGTCACCGCGACGCCACGGCAGATAAAACATGAAGCAGCGAGGATGGATGGAAGATGGAGAAGTGAAGGAGGAATGAAGGAGACAGGAAGGAAAGGCAGAGTTTTTAAATTTATTTTTTTAAGCATGTAGGCACAGCTGTCAATTATCTGCTGGCCCCACCCCCAACAGACAGGCTGCCCCGCCCACTAAAGCCTCATCAAACGTTGACCTCCCATTATAACAATATGACATCATTAATTTATGACTGTTAAAAAGCATTAAGTCATTTATATCTGGTAAGAGAAGTTTTATACAGTACAGTAGATTAAATACAGTAGATTAAAAGTAATGGTGTTCAAAGTGCGGTCCACAGACCCTTTTGAGGCTTTAGGGGTCCCAGGGTTTAATTTCCTAATAATATAATTCACTAGAAATGGTCACAATGCAGAAAAAGCATAAAGCTTCATTTGTACATTTTCCTCTCTCTGGTTTAATCTCACCATGACTTCTCTGTGTTTACGTTCAACACTGAAACAGTCAAGTCAAGTTTTATTAGTATAGTCCAGTATTATAAGTTGTAAATTTGTCTCAAGGGGCTTTACAGCAACACAACATCCTGACCTCCGAGCCTCACATCAGATGAGGAACAACTCCTTTAAAAAATAATAATAATAATAATAAATAATAATAATAATAATGATAATATTTTGATTAAAAAATACAGAAAAGACAATAAGCAAATGAGAAAAACAAATTATCAGAATATTATCACAAAATTAGAGTAAGAATGGAAGAACATTACTGGAGAAGAAAAAAGAGAAAATTATCAAAAATATTTTTTAAAATGACAAAAAAATATGTTTGAAATTATGCAAATTATATATATGTTCAATATCAAGTCAGTGATGCTGACCGACAAAAAGAACAACAACAACAAAGAAAGCCTTCTGAAAAAATGAATAAATAAATAAAATCGGAAATAAAACCCCAAGCACAAAGATTTGCTCTCCTTGTGGAAGCTGCAGTTCCTGCTTCGCCTGCAGGTGGAGCTGTTGCAACACCGGAGAGAGAGAGAGAGAGAGATGTGAATGTGGGTTTAATCTCATAATTACATATCATTAATATTATTATCATATAGCCTACCATCTTTCAAAAATCTCATCAACATTCCTGCAAAGTAAATTCAATCGAGCAGAACTGAAGATGAGGAGGAGAAATAATAATAAAAAAACAACAACAACTAATTATTATTATGAGCTCCAGTGTCACATTAATTAGTCTCATTTTACAATATCACTCCTTCGTTCTTCCTTCCTTCCTTCCTTCCTTTATTTGTTTGTCTGCTGCTTTGGAAACGCATCAGACATTCACGCCAGACAAGAAAATGGAATTAAACGGAATTGAATTGGGAGACAAACAAACAAGAAAAAAAAAAAAAAAAAAAAAAAACGACAGAGAAGGAAAGAGAGAGAGAGAAAGAGAGAGGGGAGGGAGGGAGGGATGATAATCACGTACGAGGCGCGAGGAGGAGGAGGAGGAGGAGGGTGGGGTGCGGAGGGAGGGATGCTGCCGGTCTCCTCCTCCTCCTCCACACACACACACACACACACACACACACTCTCTCTCTCTCTCTCTCTCTCTCTCTCTCTCTCTCTCTCCCTCTCTCTCTCTGCCGCAGCGGCCATGCTGTCTGCCGCCTGTCTCGGTGCATCCCGGACGCCCGGTAGCCCGCATCCCTAGATCCCGGGTTAGCGGACCGGCTTGGACCGGCTCAGTGTAGCGGCTCCACCCGGCTGGCTGTGGGTCCGGACGCGGGACACGGACCGGGGAGCGGCCCGGAGCACGGACCGGGAGGAGGCGACGGGAGAGAAAGAAAACCTCCTTAGCAACAAACCGGTTTCACGGCATTATTGGTAGGTACCCTCCTCTCTCTCTGTGTGTGTGTGTGTGTGCGTGTGTGTGACTGGCGTTGTCAGCACGGCTTAGCAGTATTGGGGCGGATAGATGGATAATGTCAAACCGTTTATCAGATAAAGAAACAGACAGAAACACGAGGATGGGCTGCACAGTGATGGCTTTAATTTTACTAGGGGAAAAAAAAAATATTGATCATATTTTAGCCAGGTATTGATTAGATTGAAAATTTAAAAAGCTAATATTTTATTGAATCCCTGTGGGAATTCAATTTGGCTGAAACACACTGAGGGCTGATTTATGGAGGATTGATTTGACTGGAATATGAAAACATTACAGCACATAGGAATTTGACTGCAATAAATTGACAGTACTTTACAAAATGCAAGGAATAGGCAGAGGTACGGGGTGAAGCAGTTTAATCACTGGGAAAAGAAAACCCTTGTATGAGATTCATTGTGCTCAGAATTCAGCGTTAATTCAATGCAAGCCCATGTTCAGTGTAAGTGAATGATTGAATTAGTTAATCCAATATAAATCCACCCTGCACGCCGCACCAGGAGAGAAGTGAACGCTGGATGCAAGTTGTACCGTTCCTCTCTTTCTCTTTCAGGACAGCCGATCCCGTTCTGTCACCGGGCGGTGCGCCATGCGGTGGTCAACCTCTGCTTGTCGGTGACGGACAGATTTCGACGTCGCCGGACGCTGCGACCCACCGGATCGGAGACAGAAACTGAAATTGAAGTGGATTACCAAGACCACAGCCCGGTTACTGGGACAGAACAGCATCTTGAACCTCTTTGTGGATCTGCACGGCAGATTAAATGGCATCTTAGCGGGTCTACAGCAACATAACCAGGACTGCATAGGACTTTAAAGGATCTAGAGCCAGATTACCAGGGCCTCAATCCAGATTACCTGTCCTAAACAGCATTTCACCAGGGTTTCAAACAAATTGCAAGACTATAATCTGGCTACTGAGTCTACAATAAGGTTAATTGGACCATATGGCCAAGTTGCGGATTGCGCTGTCATTTCCGGGATTACTGTGATCCCTGGGTATCGGGGTGGCTGTATTTTCTGGGGACACCCATTATTATGCTATCCTATCTTCACTGTGTCCACAGTGGAACCTTTAACAAGTCATCAAACAGAAATTTTTGGGAGGAACTGCTGAAGAGGAATGGGGAGTCAGGGTGGTGCAGAGTTAGCGAGTCGTTCCCAGGAAGCCTCATGTTCAGTTCCTCCAATCGCCAGCGTTTGAGTGTCCATCTACAGCCATGTGCCCTGCTGAAGAGCTCTTGAGCAAGACTTCCAGACCCAGCCAGTAATCCCTCCAACCACTCTGGATCAGAGCTTCAAAGAAATGCCTGAATAATAATTTTCTGGCTGTGACAGTATCACTATAGTGTTGTTTATAGTATGAGATGAAGGTTGAGTAGTCGCCAGCCTTATTATTCACCATGTTTCCATAGTAACATTACTATAGACAGGTTACGAGTACTACAGCTAAATTACCAGGGTTAGAAACAGGTAATCAAGACTGATCGCTGGCCTACTGGGTCCACGTAGGAAGTTACCAGGCCAGAGGATGATGACGGTACTACAACCAGGTTACAAGGTCTAGAGCCAGATTACTGAGATTACACAACGAGACTACTGAGTCTACAGAACAGTCACTGGGTCCACGTTCTTTTTTTCTGGAATTATAGTTTGATTACCAAATTAATGCGACTAAGTTACTAGGATTGCAGGGCATCCTACCAGGACTACACAGCACGTAATCAAGACTGAGCCAGGTTACTCTGGTAACCAGGTTACCAGGGCTACAAACCAGGTTGCCGGGACTTCGAGTCATTGATTATCTCTGTTGTAAGATGAATTCTGGGTAGCGGGGACACTGTTGAACGTTAGCGGTCCGCCATTCACCATGTCTCTGAACAACAAGAGCATCGAGCTGGAGCATTTCGACGAACGGGACAAAGTCCGGCGAGGTCGCTCCACCCGCACCAAGAGGGATGACTCCACCAGCAGCACCGGCGGCGGGTCCGGTCCGGGCTCCCGGGGCAGCAGCCTGGTTCCCAGCCCCGCCCACAGCGCCAACTGCAGCTACTACCGGACCCGCACCCTGCAGGCGCTCACCTCAGAGAAGAGGGCCAAAAAGGTCCGGTTCTACCGCAACGGCGACCGGTACTTCAAAGGTTTGTTGTACGCCGTCTCCAGCGACCGGTTCCGCTCGTACGACGCGCTGCTGATGGAGCTGACGCGCTCGCTGGCGGACAATCTGCATCTTCCGCAAGGGGTGCGCACCATCTACACCATCGATGGGAGCAAGAAGATCACCAGTATGGACGAACTGGTGGAAGGTAAGACTCAACACTCTCTATCACTTTGGCCCCAGTCTCTGTCATATTTTTTAAAAGTCGTCTCCAACTCAGTATCGCCCCCGGCTGGTTGGAGGAATATGAGTTGCACATACAGTATGGGGTAAAGTTCAGTGGCTGTGTTGGCTTCATACGTTCTTGACTTCTCTCAGTGGGATGGGTGTTCATTTTGTTCAGACACACCCACATAACGTTATCAGACAGTCTTCAGACATGTTTTTAAGAATCTAAAATGGTTAAGCTTCAGTAGAATATTGTGTGTTGTAGTGTAATATACTACAGGAGAAAAACATCAAATATAACTCATGAAGTAAGTCAAGTAAGTAAGTCATGATCTAAAAGGAACACACAAAGTTTGGGCGAAAGTTTTGCTTTTTGTCTCCCTTACCCTGAGTCAGAAATGCTTGATGGTGCAGCAAAGAGCTGAACCCTAACAGAGTTAAAACACAGGGCCACAGCAGGCAACTCTCTCTGACATTATGTCACTTAACAGCTGTGATTTGCCAGACCTGGCACTGCTCTCTGTCCTGGAGGGCGTGACATTGACAGGGTTTAGGGGACAGGGATCTACACGACTCTACTCCCAACAGATTCCTCTCCTTCTTCTTATACTTAAAGACTCTACTCTGAGAACCTGCCCCCCTAAGACAAAATCAATATGTTTGATTTAGTCTTGGAAGTCCTAGTGAGTCCCAGGAGACCTAAAGCTGCGTTAAAACTGTGTAGGTGGAACGTCACACTGGAGAACGGTTTCTGCTGCGAATTTCTCAAGACGCTCAGGAAAATCTTAAGAACACAAACGCTGAAAAACCAATAGAAAGTTCTCCAGTGTGTCTTGAGGTGTAGCTCGTTGTATTGCTTTGTGGGGCAACTGCCTTTTTTCTCCCGGATTTCCTATTGGTTTACACTTTTTATTGATCTTCTCCTACATTAAGCTCCATCCCAACATCCTGTCACAACAGGAAATGCATCACATGAAGGAAGAGGCACACACATTTGAATGGGAATGCTTTCCAGGCACTTAAGACAGCAGCCGGTGGGTCATAGAGACTGTCCTGTAACTGAAATATCACACGTTCAATCCTAGTAAAAAAAACTTTAACCCTATAAAGCCATTCATATCATATATGATACACGTTATCAATTCCGTTTTTCATTTTCAGTTTAATCAATACTTGACCAAAATACTGTTGTATACCTTTGAACACTTCCCCTGTTCACCCTGGACCATACCATTGGCACTTCAAGTACATATCGTATATCATACAACAGAAAGATAAGGTAATAACATATTTTTTATTTTTACATTTTGTTATAGGACTAAATAAAGGGTTCAATTTAAAAAAATTAGAATATTCTGCCAATTCTTTCATAGTTCAAGGCTTTATAGGATTAAACAGTTTTTCTGCCTCCTGCAACTACTGACAAGTGCCCTTGAGCAAGGCACTGAGCCTTGAGCTGCTCAATGGCTTCTACAGCAGCTGGGAGTTGAGTCACTGTTGAGGGAGGTGAGACAGTTTGTTATTCATTTTCCCTGCACAGGTTTTCCCACTCAGTTTGGGGATTTGAACCATCAACCAACCACCTTCCAGTCACAAATTAATCCTTCTGAAATTCTCCCTCCTTCACAAAACACATCTCAGTCACCTCAAAGCTGAAAAATCCTCCTCTAACCGCGTCTGCTTCTCTCTATCTTTGTATATCTCAAGGTTAGTACAAATTTAATAAAGGAAATCAATACCAGATAATCGCTTTGCTCCAATATTTTGTACACTCGGCGTGTGTTTTTCCTCCATAATCCTACAGCAAAATACACTCTCGTCTGCTGGCCCTCCCATGTCTGAGCTCATTTATCCGGAGTCAGGCCAGCGGCTCGGTTACATCACTTAAATATTGATGCATGATTGGCCGTGATGCCCGCTAATGCATGTTAACAGCAGGAAGCCGCGCGGCCAGAGATGTGCCGAAAGACAGACAGACGCGTCACTCCTCAAGACTTCCTGTGAGCAGCAAATGACTGAGCAGAACATTAGGGGGGCAATTTACCGCCAGACAGGACGTGAAGTGCTTTTCAACTCTCGACTCGTTTTAAAACACAGTAACGAACGCGAGGGATTTACGCGCCAAATGAGAATAAATGAATGATGAATGCGAGATGCAAAATGAGCGTTCAGGTTTGACACGGGAAAAAGCGGCTGAAATGTAAATTTTCACGGTCGTGTTTGTGCGTGTCAGGCCAGGTCCTGGCAATGTTGTGACGGTTGCTTCTGCGCTGTTTATATCCCCATTAGTCTTTTCACTGATGCACCCATAAATTATTAAAGTGTGTCCGCCTGCCTGGAGGTTAAGTGAGACAGAGAGAGAGAGAGAGAGGAAGAGAAGGTGAGAGAGAAAGTGCATTTTTATGTGCATGAGTGCATACGGAGGAGCACTGTTAAACCTGAGGTCACCGCACTGATTTACTCAATAATGACTTTGACCCGTCTAAAACAGGGATATCCTCTTGAAAAGACTAATTTGGTAAATTACAATTCCAATCCAATCCAATCCACTTTATTAATATAGCACAATTTTAACAAACACAAGGTTTTCCAAAGTGCTGCACAACAAGAGAAAACACCACAAGATAACACAATAGTAGCAGAATAAAAAGGTAAAATACACAATAGGATAACACAATAAAATAAGATAAAATAAAATAATAATAGTAATAATAATAATAAAATAAAATAAAATATGATAAGATAATATAAAATAAAATAATAAAATAAAATAAAATAAGATAAAATAATAAAATAAAATAAAATAATAATACAATTATAATTTAAAAAGAATAAAATAATGTAAAATGCACTGCCCGCACAGCATGAAAGAAAAAACATGCACACATAAAATCATAAATCATAAAATCATAAATCCTACATGGTATCAAAAGCTAAAGAAAAGAAGTGGGTTTTAAGAAGGGTTTTAAAATCAGAAAGTGAGGAGGCCTGCCTAATGTGCAGGGGCAATCCATTCCAAAGTTTTGGAGCCACTACAATTGAACTGTGTGGCTATAAGTGACGATATTAGGCCGTGTTTTTGCTCCTCACGCCTCCCATGCAGCCGGTGATCCTCGGTGCCTCAGTGCCGCTCTAATCCAGTTTAAGTCCCTCTTCACTCGGCGCAGACAGTTCAGCCCACCGTGGTGTCACTTTGGCCGCTCGTTGCCCCCCTCGCTGTGAAGAGTCCGCCGTGCGTGAAGCGCAGCCGAGCCGCCGGAGCCGACTCCGGGGTGTGTTTGATGGTGTGGATGATTGTTGTGAGCGGCTGCAGGAACAGAGTGTTCACGCTGAGAGCAGCACGCTCCTCGCCCGGCTGCCTGGTGTTCGCGGGGTCGACGAGGTTCTCACTGCTGACAGCCAGGCCGCGGCCAATCGGATTTGTGTTGCTTCCTTGTCTCCTTAGTGATGTGATTCAGTTTTGTGAACCGCAGTTCTGAAAAGGAGAGGTTGAGTCTAGCCTGAACTTCACAGTTTTATCTGAAGGACAAGAGGATTAACATTTTTAGGCTGTGTTCACAAAAGGCATTTTTTTTAACCAATTGCTGCCATCCTGTTGTTTGCAGTGGCTGTAAAACTTGTAAAGACACTCAAAAAGCGACGCCCGGAAAACTAGGTGGTGGTGGTGATGTCAGCCATTTCTTTATCAACTGACCAATCATGATGGGCAACGTCAGCGGTTGTTTTATTTTTATATCGGCCCGAAAAGCTTCTTTGCAGTGTTTTTTTTTTAAATCTTTCACTCAAAAACATGGTGACAGATGAGAAATTTTTATTTTCTGTGCTTTTGCAGACACAGCCTCTGGCCCTGCCCACATTCTTTTAGTGTTTGTAGCCCCGCCCACAGTCTGTTAGAGCCTGTAGCCCCGCCCACAGCCTATCAGTCTGTAGCCCCGCCCACAGTCTGTCAGAGTCTCTGGCCCCGCCCACAGTCTCTTAGGCCCTGTTCGAACCACCAGTCCAGATCTGTAGTGCTGACAAATTGACAAAAAATTAAATTTAAAGATATTTTCTGGATGTTATTCTTTTATTTCAGTTAGTTTTGTACATCACAATAGTTCATAGTATTTTTTTTCTAAAGTCTATTTTTTTAATTTTTATTTCAGTTAACCAAAATGATTTTTTTACACTTAGTTTTGGTTTTTAGTTTAGTTTCAGTGAACTGTAATAACCCTGTTCTGAACAAGGCCTCCTGTCCCGAATGCAGCAGTTTGCTACTCCGGCATCTCCTTGCGTAAAAAAACGGGCAAACCAGACAGTGAATCGAGCGCAGCGAGACCGTGACCCTCTGATGACCCCGCCCACCACAGCCAGACTCTCTGACCCCGCCCACCACCGCCAGGCTCTCTGACCCCGCCCACAATCATGAGAACAAAGTGGAACCAGTCGGTGTGCTGGTTTGTGCCATACGGGTGCCGTTTCCGCTCCACTTCAGTCCGGTGCAATAAACCAGCACCAAACGCCGGTTTTGCTGGTCTGACGCGACGCCAGAGGAAGCAGACGTTACGTTACAAACACCGACAAACACCACACGCCAAGGACGGCCAACACGGGAGTCTGGACGGGTTTGTCCTGCGTGCACATTTGAGCTAAATCGAACTGAAACTGTCACCGGATCACCGTCACCCACCCATAGCTCCTTCCCTGCTGCACCACATGTTCATACAGACTCTACCAGGGAATCGAACCTGCGGCCGGGCCGTGCTGCTGCAGAGAGAGAGAGAGAGAGAGGGAGAGATAGAGTCTTTTTGTCGTCCCTGTTTAGGCAGGCAGGTAAATTTGAATGTGCTCAGACGAGGCCTGTCAGCTGGTTTGAATAGCAACGGCAAAGAGAGAGAGAGACAAGGTCAACTGATAATAAAACAGAGAGAGAGAGAGAGAGAGAGAGAGAGAGAGAGAGGGGTTGCATTTGGAGTATCATCCACATTTCATTATCTTCACCTATTTATTTTATTTTTTTTTTAACATTTGCTGTTGCCGTGAAACTGTTTCGGCCGTGTAAGCAAAATCCAACCGGGCCAACCAAGTCGCTCGAATCGAACAGAGAGACAGATGGAGGAGGGACGGGGCGAGAGACACCGACAGACAGAGGGAGAGAGAGTGCATGTGTGAAAGAAGAAGAGATTGCATGGTGTGTAAAGAGAGACTGTGTGTGTGTGTGTGAGAGAGAGAGGAGTTAGGTGTGCAGAGAGCGTGTGAACATGCAGCACAGATGAAAGGTGTGTGTGTGAGGAGATAGTGAGGTGTACACAGCGAGGCGTGCGTGTGTGTGTGTGAGTGTGTGTGTGTGTGTGAGCTCTGCAGAGAGGGAGGTGAGGCGTTTTTACCCATATAAGGAAATACAGGAAGGCTACTGTACGTGTGATAGGCTGCAATCTGCTAAAGAGACTCGCTTAAGGCTTTTTCATCCCTTTTTATTCCCTCATTTATTAACACTAATTGTTTTTTCATGCACGCTCTGAGATTAGAGAAATTTTTTAAAAAGGGTTTCTGCACCATCATTCACTCCCATTCATCTCCAAACTGCAGAAACAGCTGGAGACTCTGAGTAAAAGTGAAACGTCACCGTGCACGAGAGGCTAATAAGCTCATTTTGCAGAGACACATGAGTGAGCGCGTTTGCGGTTTGGAAATCTGCTCCAGTTTTCAGATAAAGTCGGACTTGGTGGGTTTCAGGCCAAGACTGGAGACCCGGCTGAAGGTGGTGGAGCTGCTGAGTCGAAGCTGTAATTGTGATGTGTGTGTGTGTGTGTGTGTGTGTGAGACAGAGACTCAAACCTCTCTCGGTCCCGTCCCAGTCAGCTCGGTCACGATTCGAACATATTTATCCCTCCTGTTACGTTCAAATTTACTAACATCTTTTCTGTTTGGGATCAATTTGACCCCAGCAATTTAAACCACCAAAAAATTATTATAATTAAAATTGTTACCAAAGTTTATGTGTCAGGTACTTTATGTTTCTTTGTTGACGACCTAAATAGCCCTTTAAATAAAACATAACTCCCCTCCACCCCCACTTACACATCCAGTATTCCTATTACACCACTATGGAAAAATATGCAAATCACCATAAAATCTCACTGATTGACCTAAAATTGGAAAGAAATATTAATTTTTGGTGTTTTAATGGCTTTGTTTTTGTTATTTATAACCGATGCGTTACAAAGTGTGTACAGGACATTGAAAACATATCATCATGTGAATTTCATGTTTACCCGGTAGTACCCATTACATTAGGAACACTCATTAAATATGAAGCAAAAAAAAAAAAAAAAAGATGTTAATCATTTATTTAGAGACATTAAACATTGAATGGGGTCAAATTGACCACAAATATAATAGGAGGGTTAAATTTATCAGGCCTAATCTGTCCAGAACTGTTTAGTGTGTGCACGTCAAACACTCAGATTTAGGGAGTCCTGAAAAGAAAATCTGTTAAACACTGAAATGTCCCGGTTTTCAACATTCACCACGAAATTCTCTTTTTTTTTTTTTTTTTTTTTTTTTTTTGCTATCCACGTCCGCAATTCAAACTGGACACACACACATTATACACAGAAATCAGTCGGCGGCATCGTGTTCAGCTCAGGTTTTGCTGAACAGAAACGTCTCACTCTGCCAGATTTAGCCGTTTGGCTGGCGACTGCACAGACAAATAAATCATGTTTTGTTTGAATCCTCCTGATGTGAGAGAGTCGCAGTTGAACTTCTGTTCAAGCAAGTCAAATTGCTGCCAAAACCTGCAGGACAGGTGGTCCTTGAGGACGGGGTTGGGGAACACTGGTTTAGCTCAGGGGTGTCAAACTGGTGCCATGGAGGCCGAAAGGCTGCAGGTTTTCATTCCAACCAAGACCTCCACCAGGTGACTTCACTGATCACCTCACCTTGCATCAGAAAGGAGGAACTAATCATTGACCAATCATATGATTGGAGACCCCTGGCTTAGAGGATTAAGAACTCCCCCCTTTGGAGCGAGAGTCGCAGATAAATCTTGATTTAGTGACTTTAGTTAGTGAGTCTATTCATAAAGCTCACTGAAACACAGCTCAGGCTGCACAGAGGACACTAAAAATACATAATTATCAATTAACAATAAATAAATAAATCAACAACAATGAACAACAAGCCAAATTTGATCCACAGAGCTTCCAATGATAACCCTCAACGTTTTGAGCCGTCACACCACAGATGTGAGGGTGAACTACAGCGGAGACAGCTGCTTGTGATGTGATGTGATGATGAAGCTGATGCTCAGGACATCATGAAGCCTTTTCTTTCTTTCTTTCTTTCTTTATTGTGGTTGTTTGTCTGTAACAACGGGGCCGAGCTGCCGCTGTGAATCAATAAATCATCAGCGGAAGTCTGGGTTTCTCTCTCAGCGGTGATGAAGTGTCCGCTGGCATGTTGCTATAAACATGGGATTTTATTTCCGTGGTTGAGCCGCCGCGCAGCAGAGAGGAGCGGGGCGTCGTTTTACATTTTATCGATCCGCCAAGAGGGAAGTTCAGAGAGTCCCGGCACCGGACAGCAGAGCCGACAACTGAAGCACGGCTCGAAAAACTCTTCTTACTGGCACATTAAGAAGGTGTCAAACTGAAAAAGCGGCAGATTGTGCAGGTTAGGAAAAAAAAGAAACCTAGAAAGTCTTAAAGCAAAATTTCACTTAAAAAAATTAAATAATTAAAAAAAAAAAAAAGGAACTAGAAACAGCAAGATAAAATACAAGAGATTTAGGTTTTAGTGATAAGAGCACATTTTGTACTTTAAAATGCAATGTAAAGTTCTTTAGATGGGAGAGAGAAAATGCATAAAAAGCAACAAAATTCTGAAATTTTTTTAAAAAAAATATTTAAATACAATGATGCAGACTCAAGTAAAGGAGCGATGAAAGAAATAGGAAAAAGAAATTCAACAAACAGAACGTAACAGAGCAAATGGACAAATTAAAAATAAAACAGAGTAAAACAAACAAGCAAACAAAAAAAATCACTGTCAGCAGCAACAACAAGAAACCCAGAAAGCCACTTAATATGAAACAAAAAAAACAATGAAATAAACAATAATGCATCTAGAAACAACGGGATAAAATATAAAAGCTGCAACAAGATAGAATCAGTGAGTCAGTTTTGTTTGTTTTATTGATAATAACATATTTTGTACCTAAAAAAGGAGCACAATGTGCTTTGCATGGGACAGGAAAAATACAAAGAAAAGCCACAAAAATCAGAAAAAAGTAGAAATAAAAAAATCACCTAAATGATGCTGACTCAAGTGAAGGAGCAAAGAAAGACAAAGAAAAAATAATTCACTAAACAGAACTTAAAATAGAGTAAAAATAAATACATAAAAAGCATAAAAAACAGCACCAACACCAAGCTGCTGTTGTTGTTGTTGTTTAAGGTTCAGTAGAGAAACAAACGGAGGCTGGTGTCAGTGAAGTGAGCGCGGTGCGTTTTGTGGCGTGCGGTGAAGTCGGCGCCGCTCGTCAGGCGGACGCTGGCGGAGTGACGGCTGACATTTTTAGGCCAGGCTTGAACTGACAGTGGGGCGCTCCTGAACGCAGCACGCCGTCGCCGTGGAGATCACAGCGAAATGTCAAGCGGAAGCCAAACTGCAGCAGACACAGTTTGACCGGGCAACTTTTTATTTTGTTTTATTTTATTTTATTTTGACGTTAAAGCACCAAGAAATAAACAGAATCTATTCCCCATGGTCAGGCTGTGTGTTCAGTCCTGTGTGTGTGTGTGTGTGTGTGTGTGTGTGTGTGTGTGTGTTCACATTTTCACATGTGAAAAGGCATATTTCACATGTGACATTTCTTGTTCATAATTTGGGTAATCGATGAACAATTTTTGATTATTTATCAAGTAAAAGTTGAAAACATTGTCTGGATTCCAGCTTCACTAAGATGCTAAGATCATCGTCCTTTTCATATCTTAATAAAATTAATACTTAATTTAATACTTATTACTGTTTTTGGATTGAGGTCAGACGGAGGAAATCATTTCAAGATGCCACCGATCATTTCCCATCAGACTTTTGGTTTATTTTTCACACTTTATTCACTTAATTATTCATCAATTATTGCTTATTGCTTAATCTATCAAACAAATGATACGTTAATTCATAATAAAAATAATCAATAGTTGCAGCCCTTGTTGTTTATCAGATATTAGAAATCATTTTTACACCATTGAAATAAATCCCTGAAGCACGCACACATACACGTGTACTATAATCACTTAAAGGGGTAGTGCACCTATTTTGAAACGTTTTATATTATTTTATTCACCCCCTAGGTGATATGTAGGTCAGTAGTGATGCTCTCTCCTCCTCTTCTTGTTCTTTGTTGCTGTGCTGGATTCTGTGTGCATGGCCCCAGTGCTAACTGCCATTGTGTAGATATCCCCCCGGCTAGCTGTCTTTAAAAGAAACCACTTTAATCCACTCAAACGAGGTTTAAAAGCAGTTTCACAAATGTTGTCGTCCAAAAGAAAATGTGCATATGATGCGTGGTGGATACTACAAAACATTTCAAAATCAGTGCATTGTCCCTTTAAAAATGCGGTAAAGGTACAGTAAGTGGTGTTTGTGTGTGTGTGTGACACTCAGTACAGTGTCACCAGCAGCACCAGACAGTCTGAGGGGTCGACTGTACGGCTCGGAGGGAGAAGATGATGGGAGTTAAACTGACATCTACTGTCACCTTCACTCTATTTACACACACACACACACACACACACACACACACACACAGCTTGTATTTCGTGACTTTTGAGGACCCTCCTGTGCCTACATTCATTCCCTACTGATGACTGTTTAGACTCGACTGACAAAAAATATGGACTAATATATTGGGCTGTTGATGAAAACTCTAATCAGATTAAAGGCTTATTCCACAATTTTTGCCAGCTGAGTCTAAACCACGGCGCACCTTTAAAGAAACGAATGGTGACGAATCATCCCAGCTTTGGTGGATTTTCCTCATTTTTCTACCTCGAATCCAAGTTCATATTTTCATTGTCGCATGAGGGGAAATTTGGTTTGCAGCCAGAGTCGAAAGTAAATACACAAATACCTGGGGTCTAACAGTAGAGACAACAATAAAACAATAAAACAGAAACAAGACGGTCCCGACTTAAAGATATAAATGCTGTAGTGAAGACTTGAGGTTGGGGACTTTTGCAAGTTTTTATAATAAACCATGTATTTTCCCAGTGACAGAACTTGTGCCTTATTTTATTAATTAGGTACTGCCAGGTATAGATAGTGCTGAGGTTAGGAAAATGGTGATGTTAAGGAGTGAAGTGAGGATGAAAGCAGGGATGTTCGGAAGACCGGGACAGATCCTGGTGATTTTTTTTAGGTTTTGTGCTTTTTTTTTGTGTCACTTTTGAGTGAATCAGCATCGGTAGTTTTTGCACCTCTTGGCCTCCTGTAGAGTTCTTTGTGTTTCTGAGAACGTAAAGCAGTTGTGTTGGGTTGTACTTGGATTTGCAGCTTAACATTTCCCTCTCCTCTGGTTCCTCCCTAACCTCAGGTGAGAGCTACGTCTGCGCCTCCAACGAGCCGTACCGCAAGGTCGACTATACCAAGATCTCCAACCCGAGCTGGAAGCCTGGAGCGAGTGCCGGCACCGCCGTGGTGGGGTCGGCTGCGGCCCGCTCCTCCGCGGCGCCCGCCGGGTCCTCAGCTGCCACGGGGAACGCCACCGCGTCCAGGGAGCGTCCCGAAGGCCGGGAGGGCAGGGAGAGCAAAGACTTCATCAAGCCCAAGCTGGTGACGGTGATCCGGAGCGGCGTGAAGCCCCGCAAGGCGGTGAGGATCCTGCTTAACAAGAAGACCGCTCACTCCTTCGAGCAAGTGCTGGCCGACATCACCGAGGCGATCAAGCTGGACTCCGGGGCGGTGAAGAGGCTGTACACGCTGGACGGAAAGCAGGTAAGACGCTCTCTGACAAACCCCCGCAACTCAAAAGCAAAATTTAACACAAAGACTTGGCCTGCTTGTGTTTGCAGTCCTGCCATGAAGGGGAACTGCAGTCCAACTCAGGATCAGCTGTGCAAACATGAAGGATCCTAATCCGCCTTTGCACTTTGGTTCTTGATCCTAAACCTGACTACAACGAGGTAGTGGAGAGTTTCTAAAAAGTACTTTTAAGTGGAAATCAGACAAATGCGGACATGCTTCCAATCAGTGTGGCCTAGAATAGTGATTGTAAACTGTAAAGCCAGCGATTAACTCTTTAAACTCTGCACTTAAGTAGCTTCAAAGTTAGAAACAATATCTTTTTCCATATTGTAGGACAAACACATCCATATTGTGTTCACAAGATGGATGACAAAGCTATGAACACTGTTGCAGAGTTTCCCATTAAATGTCTGTTGATGTAATTAATGTCATCATGTGCTTCCAAGTATACGACCCCTAAAGCTAGCTAACATGTAATAGTTTTAGTAAAATGTCTGTGGAGCTTCAGGTCATGGTGGTTCTCCATACAGAGTTGAATCGAGGTCAAACAGACTTGTTTGTAGATTCTCAAAGACGTTTCTCTTCTCGTTCAAGAAGCTTCTTCAGTTCTGACGGACTGGTGGGATGATACTGAAGATGGTCGTCCCAACAGGGAGGAGCACGACCTGGACAATGTCCCGACACAGGTCAAACACCTGGGACTCCCCACCGGTCTGTCTGAGCTGAAGAAGCTTCGAGATTAGAAGAAAAACGTCTTCAAGAATCTGCAAACAAGTCCTCTTGATTCAGCTCTATGTGGACAGGTTTTAGCGAACAAATACGACTTATCTACTGCCACCCTTGGCCAAGCTGTAGTAGGAAACTGAATCAGGAAACGGGAAACTAGTTGACATCAAGAATGAGGTTTTCCTCCATTTTCAGCATTAGGTATTACAATTTTAGAGAAGAAAAATAGCTGATTGGCTTATTCTTGTCCGTACTGCTCATGTGAGCTCAACTTTTCTTTTTTTGTAGCTCCTTACGCAGCGACAAATGTCAGACGTGTGTTTGTAGCTTCATGTCTCCGGCTTCCATTGAAAATAACTTGTCGCCTGTTGCTTTGTTGCCCGCCCAAAGCCCAGATGCATTTCCCTGGAACTCAGTAGGACATGTTTGGGGTCTTTGGAAACCTCGGGATCTCCACTAGAGTTAAAAAATAAAAGCTCTGTGGGCTTGAATAAAGCTTGTGATGAATCCATCGGCAGGGTTGAAAGTCATATCGTTGAATGTCGCTGTAGAGTTGCAGGGAACTTTTCCATGTGGAAACACACAACCCTGAAAACTTTTCACTATCTCTTTTGCTGTTTGGCTGTTTGACACTGAGCTTAAGATGGTCCGCTTTAAGCCGCCGTGCTGGAACCGTGAGCAGAGTCAGTGTTTTCGGCGCTTTAACGTTCGGTTCTTTCACGAAGCCTCGGGAGCGAGACAGTCGGCTTAAGTTGAGTTTTTCGCTCGCCGCCTGCCTTTCCCTCGTCGTGCTGAACAGACTCTGAAGACGCCGTGATCCTGCCTGACGTCTTCCTCGAGCGGGCCTATTCAGTTTAGGATGTGGATTTAAACTTATCACACATTTTACCGCCTGGGCTATTTTTACTGAATCACTTTGAAGTCGGAGTTACAGATAAGAGCGGCGGCTGGGACACAATGACGAGGGAGATCTGAGGAAAAGCACAGAGACAGAATGAGAGAGGGAGAGAGAGGGGGCTTGTAAGGGTGTGTCGATGTGTGTGTGGAAGCTTTCAATACATCCAGAGCACACACACACACACACACACACACATACACAGAGAGCCAACCCACAAACATTCAGTACAATATATGTATACACCTGCAGTATGCTATTATTTGACGAACACAAGCTTTTCACGGCTGATACTGACAGCAGCACTTTCAGATTAAAGCCGCTGAAGCTCTGGCTCAGGTTTTGTGCCAGAACTCTCTGTCTGTGACGTCGGTGGCTTTCATCCCATAAAATTACAAATATTTAATGTTTCCTCTTGGTTTTCACTCTGGTCTGAGTAGAAAAAGAGCCCGAAGCAGCTGGAAACACAAACCTCCGTTACATCAGAAGTGGACGACACCGACCGCCTGAGATCGATCTTTAACAACAATAAAACTGAATGTAGCCAGTGTCTAACAGAACTGTAACCATGGAAACGGCTGGAGCTAGCATCCATGCTGTACTGCAAACAAACTGTAACCATAGAAACAGCTGGAGCTAACGTCAATGGCTACGCTTTGAAAGAACTGTAACCATAGAAATGGCTGGCACTAGCATCCATGCTTTACTGCCACAGAACAGTAACCATAGCAACGGCTGAAGCTAGCATCCATGCCTACGCTGTAAAAGGAACTGTAACTATGGAAATGGCTAGAGCTAGCGTCCATGGCTACACCGCAACAGAGCCATAACCACAGAAACAGCTGGGGCTAACATCAGTTGCTACGCTGTAAAAAGTACTGTAACCATAGAGACGGCTGGCACTAGCATCCCTGCTCTATTGCAGCCTAACAGTGACCATAGAAACGGCTGACGCAAGCATCCATGGCTACACTGTAACAGAAGTGTAACCATAGAAGCGGCTGGCGCTAGTATCCATGGTTACACTGTAACGGAAGTGTAACCACATAAATGGCCGGCGCTAGTATCAATGGCTACACTGTAACGGAACTGTAACCATAGAAACAGCCTGCGCTAGTATCCATGGCTACACTGTAAAAGAACTGTAACCATAGAAACGGCTGGCACTAGAATCCATGGCTACACTGTAACGGAACTGTAACCATAGAAACGGCTGGCACTAGAATCCATGGCTACACTGTAATGGAACTGTAACCATAGAAACGGCTGGCGCTCGTATCCATGGCTACACTGTTACGGAAGTGTAACCATAGAAACGGCCGACGCTAGTATCCATGGCTACACTGTAACAGAACTGTAACCATAGAAACAGCTGGCACTAGAATCCATGGCTACACTGTAACAGAACTGTAACCATAGAAACGGCTGGCGCTAGTATCCATGGCAGAGAAAAATGTAACTGGGGAAACAAATGCGGCCACACTGATGTTCAGCTTCTAACCTCAACTCAAATCAAATTTTTTCCCTGAAAAACTGTAAAGTGACATCATATAGAAAAGTTAGCTGAGCGTTTGTCTGCAGTAATGATTTTTTTACCACAAGGTGGAGACACTTAATCTGCTCAGAGAAAAGCGACTGTGTATGAGTGACATGTAGAAGAAATACAGGACAGTTTGTCATCGTGGCCGTTTGAGCTGCACGGAGACTCAGGACAAACCCCACATCACATGACGCAGGCCGCCGTTCTCGTTAGTCGTCATGGTTACCGCTCTCACAGCATCACGAGTTGGTCCAGCAACCACGCGAGCAAACGAAACAATGTATCTCTTTACATGTGAGCTAACAATGTAACAAATTGCCCATAATCACCCAGTAATGATAATGATTAGCAACACGTGGCAGAGACACACAGACACACACACACACACACACACACACACACACACACACACACACACACACTGCTCAGTGACATCATCAACCGCTCCTTCAGTGCAGCGATCTGATTGGATGTGAAGCAGCAGGTTGTTTGTTTTTCAGGAACAAATGACCTCGCCGTGCCCTCATTGGCCGGCAATGAGAGATGATCGTTCCACAAAACAACGTGCCCACACACACACACACACACACACACACTCATACACACAGTGAGCGCTGGCACAGCTCGGCTTGTTTTGCTGAATGTGAAGAATGTGGAAACACCAGGTCGACTGACAAAAACAACACTGCAGTGTGTGTGTGTGTGTGTGTGTGTGTTGGGTCACAGACAATGAATGCTGACAGTCTAGAATGGTACAGTGGATTAGATACACACAAACCAAACACCTGTCTGTCTGTCTGTCTGTCCTCCACTGTCATTACTGTCTGTTAAAGCGTCTTTCTAGTTAATAACCCCTTAAAGTTTCCCTTAAATCTCCCCTGAAGCAGCCTCAAAGTTTAAAAAAAAAACAAAAAAAAAACATCTTTTCCACATAGCAGCGGAGTGTCAGTGTCATAACGTTTTATGGGTTTGAACGAAGCAGCAGTGATGAAGATGAAGATGAGGAGGGCAGAGTTATAGAGGCCCCTATGGCTTGGGTGCAAAACTCACTTTATTTCTTTCTTTTTTTTTTTTTAATAGCCTCTTTTATTCTTGTAATTTTTTTTCAAAGTGGATTTGGGATAATTTTATGGTAATTTCATTTTAAGTAGCCCATATCATTTTACTATTATTTATTATTTATTTTTGCTATTCTTCTGATATTTTTTATCGCTAATTTTATGGTAATTTCCTTTCTGTTTTTGCCACTATTCTGATTATTTTCTTCATTTTTTTCTATTATTTTTCTTGGTATTTTTTGTATGTATATTTTATTTCTGTGGCAATTTTATCTTCTTGTTTTTCTTGTAAATTTCTTTTTCTATTTTTGAAAGTGGGGTAGTAATTTTATGGTCATTTTCTTGGAGTTTCATTTTAAATATACATGTGAAATTATGTGAAACCTCACGGGAATCAAATGAAATAATATGTAATATGACGCACAGGACTCATTTCTTTTACTATGTGATCAAAATATATTTAATTTCATCAGGAAAAATATAGAAATAATATTTAAAGCTTTTATTCTCATCTCAGGTTTTTTATATTGTGGCTGGCTCTTTTTTTTTTTTTAACTGTTTTAATTATAATTATTAGAGAAGAAAAAAGTGTACAACTGCTGCTGCTGCTGCTTTAATAACAGTTATCCTTTTAATGTCTGTTTTTAGACTCTCTCTCTCTCTCTCTCTGTCTCTCTCTCTCTCTCTCGGCCGCTGCACCCTCCACTCAGACTCGCTCACTCTTTTCAAACTCAGTTATTTTGAATGAAACAAGGCAGACTGTGTGTGTGTGTGTGTGTGTGTGTGTGTGCCCTCTCCCTCTGTCCTTTCAGTTTGTGCAGCCACTTCAAGCAGCAGGCTAGAAAACCCCGTCTCGCACACACACACACGCACAGTCTGCAGTGTGGTTACCATGGCAACCACTCGTCCAGTTACAACCCAATCCTCCCCTCCATACTCACACACACACACACACACACACACACACACACACACACACACACACACACACACACACACACACACACACACACATTCACACACATGCTGTGCAGATCCGGAGGCGTTGAGAGGCAACACACACACACACACACACACACACACACACACACACACACACAAACATACACACACACAAAGATAAAGAGAGAGATGGAAAAGCAAAGGAGAGAGAGAGAGAGAGGAGGGCGCAGGAGGAGTGAGAGGTAAAATAGAGGGCAAACTGAGAGGAAACGATGAAGGGAGGAGGAGGAGGAAGGTCTCGACTGACTGTTCAAATACAGCAGGAAGGAGAGGAGGAGGAAATGAGTTGTGGAAGAAAAGAGGAGAGAGGTAGAGGATGTAAGAGAAGAAAGGAGGAGGAGGAGGAGAGGTCGAGGGAATTGAAGGGAGGGAGGAGGAGGAGAGGAAAGAGGAGGAAGAGGAGGAGGAGGAGGGTGATTTGTATGCTGTGCAGCTCCTGCAGCTGAAAAAAAGGGGAGGAGAGGGGGAGGAAGAGGAGGAGGAGGAGGAGAGGAGAGGAGAGGGGGATCAGAAGTCCTTAAAAGTTTTATTCAGGACAGACGGCACTGATCCGGACCTGTCAATCAAACCTCTGCTGCAATCTGATTGGACAGACAGAGAGAGGCAGAGAAAGGGAGAAATGGAGGGAGAGAGAGAGAGAGAGAGAGAGAGAGAGAGAGAGAGAGAGAGAGAGAGAGAGTTTGGCTTAATATGGAAAAAAGAGAGAGAGAGAGGAGTGTATGAGGTGTATAAAGAACAGTGTGTGTGTGTGTGTGTGTGTGTGTGTGTGTGTTCTATAAACCACCAGTTTCTCCCTAGCAACTGTACATCATTAGCATTCCATGTTAGCTTTCTCTTTTCTCTCTCCTTCTCTCTCTCTCTCTCTCCCGCTCCCTCTCTCTCTCTCTCTCTCTCCCTCTCTCTCTCTCTGTCCATCAGGGTTACAGCAGCAGTTTCGCTCTCAGTAAACACAGGAAGCATCACAGTGCAGTTACCACTGTCACCTTCCAGACACACACACACACACACATCCACACACACACACACACACACACACACACACACACACACACACACACACACACACACACACCCTGAAACTATTTACTGCATGCTGCCTTCAGTCTCAAGCAGCATCGTTTACACATAGAGGAAGGAGCAAATGAATGTTTACAATTCTTAAGTTCATTAATAAACAACATTTTCACTTTTAAATCTTTTAAATTCAGGAGCACATGTTGTCCTCGGGAGGAAAAAATAAAGTTAGAGAGCCGT
This sequence comes from Myripristis murdjan, assembly GCF_902150065.1. Classification (NCBI taxonomy): domain Eukaryota; kingdom Metazoa; phylum Chordata; class Actinopteri; order Holocentriformes; family Holocentridae; genus Myripristis; species Myripristis murdjan. The sequence continues at coordinate 4,614,542 of NC_043997.1, forward strand.
AAAGCTGTGAAGTCTTTAGTCCTGAGATGTAAAATGTGGCCAAACACTAAAAAAAAAAAAAAAAAAAAAAAAAAAAAAAAAAATCAGCGGAATGTCCCTTTAAGCTGTTTATACATGTTTGGTCAGTTCTGCTGAATATCGCCGTGTATCCTGATACGTGTTGTGTTGTAAAAGGCCTCGCCAACACCCAGCCCTCACACACACACACACACACACACACACACACACACACACACACACACAGTCTCTCCAGTCGTGTGACAAACAAGCCCAGCTGTCAGTTTAATCCCTCCTCCTCCTCCTCTTCCTCTTCCTCCTCCTGCACCTCCGCTGATCCACCTGTCCTCACCTGTCCACTCCCTCCATTAATCTGCTCTCTCTCTCTCTCTCTCTCTCTCTCGTCTTTCCCCCGTTTGTCTCCGTTTCACATTTCCTGTCTCTCTCTCTCTTTTTGGCTTCTCTCTCTCTCTCTCTCTCTCTCTCTCTCTCTCCCTCTCTCTCTCTCTCTCCGTTATTTGCTGCCTCTCTCAGTGAATCTGGGACATTTTGATGTACAATTTGTATTTAATCCTCAAGACAGTTCTTAGACAGCTCAGCGTGTGTGTGTGTGTGTGTGTGTGTGTGTGTGTGTGTGTGTGTGTGTCTGTCGGATCCCGCTGAAGGGCTGCCAGCAGCAAATGTGATTAGAATATTCCGGGCCGCCGTCTGCTTAGTCAGACACACACACACACACTCCCACACACACTCACGCTCACACACACAAATACATACACAAACACCCCTTCAGCATTCAGTAGTCACCTTTTTTTTTTTTTAACTTTGTTTGTACATTTCTCTCTTTCTCTTATTTTCCGTGTGTGTGTGTGTGTGTGTGTGTGTGTGTGCGTGTGTGTGTGTGTGCGAGCAGCTGACCTGTCTGCAGGATTTCTTCGGCGATGACGACGTCTTCATGGCGTGCGGCCCGGAGAAGTTCCGCTACGCTCAGGACGACTTTGTGCTCACACACAGCAGCAAGACGCCGGCCTTTGTCACCGGTGAGAGACACACACACACACACACACACACACACACAGACTGTTGGACTGTTGGGTGACAGAGTGATTGATCTCTTGCCTGACCTAGTTAATGACTTATTGATTGGCGGGCTGATTTCTTCTCTTACTGACTGACAGGTTATAAAATCAACCTGCTGACTGACTGATTCTTTTAACTGATCAGCTGCTTCACCAATTTGCTGACAGACTGATTTACAGATTAATCTACTGAGATCACACACACACACACACACACACACGTAACAATGATGTGTTTATGTCCCCCTCTCTCTCTCTGTAGAGTGCAGGGTGAAGGCGTCTCGCTCGGCCACGTCCCAGAAAGCCACAACTCCCAAGACTCCCAGTGGCGCCTCTGCCTCCAAGACTCCGCCCAAGACTCCGCCCAGAACCAAGTCACCTGGCCCAGGTGTGGACTGAGTGAACCACAAGGGAATCAGTATCTAAAAATGAGAATTGAGAATAACACACAGTCAATAACCGTAAAGAAAATCATGTTTGCTGATGACGATTATTTGTATGTCTGCAATCGTTTAACATGAAGGTAACTTGAATAAAACACAAACCCATGGCGCTTAACGCTGCATAACACAGGGAGGGATAAAGTGCACACCTTAGATCAAAAATACTGAATTAATTTGGTTTGATGGAAATCAGAAGTCGGGCTTTGTGGTAAAGAACGGGGCTGGTTTTATTTCTAAAGCTTTGGACAATTAGACTGAATAAGATACACATAGAAAATGAGATCAGTTTATTTGATGCATGTCAAGTATGAAGGCATAAAGAATATACTGATCATGTTTTCCTATCATTCATATATTTGGTCTCACACCTGTGTGCACTGAAACTGAATTTCTGCCTTGTATGTCTGTTTGGGATCTGAGTGTCTATTAATGAAGATGTTGCCCTGATATCAGAGCCCCATCTGAGTAGATTTTTGTTGTTGGACATAATTTAGTCTATCTTAATGTCAATCTTTTAACACTATTTAGTTTGACATATTTTCCAGTATAATGTCATGATGCCAGCAGTACAAGCAGCAAAAATCTGAGTGTATCTTCGTAAATCGATGACCACAAAAATTTTAAAAAAATCATCTACCTTAACCCTAATGTTATCCTGTAGGGTTAATGTTGGGGTTAACGTAAAGGCTAGATTAATAAAAGCTTGTTAGGTTACAGTTTTTCTTTCTTATCCAAAAATTGACCCAATGTGAGCCGACACAAGACAAACAGTGATGCAAGACGTAAGGCTCCACCCCTGGATGAAATATCAAGTTTTTAGAGAGTCCCAAACCTGCCCATGTTTATTCATCTTTATTTATTTAGTTTAACAAACCCGCACTTTACCCACAGGACCTGTGGATCACGGGTCAAACATGATGTCTAGTATTTCTGTGATAAAAGGCCTTAATTTGGGGGGTTCAAGAAGGAGAAGGATGGGTCTTGTTTCTGTCACCACGGTAAACTGTCCCGGCAGACGCAGAGGGGCACATCTGTGTACAGTGATGCATTAGAGCAGGGCATTAAAGATGCATGTTAACACCTGATCCCAGTTCAGTATGTCAGGATGTGAGCCAGCATCCTGACATACTGAGCGGCATGTAAACGCATCACTGATCTCGCTGCCTTGCTCAGTCGCCGTGTCTCCGTGCACTGTGGCGGCTAATCGGGTTATTCGCCACACACGGGCAGTAATCTGGTTTCTGAAATGCCACGACAGTCACGACAACGAGGATCAGGGTGAGCGATCGAGAGAAACCGGCGTAAGGCTCTTAGATTTCTGCTGGAGAAACCCAATCACTGGGCCGTGGAAAGCCCAACTTGGATTTGTGATTGGCTTTTGACGAGTGCGCATAGGCAGGAAAAGAGATGGGATAAGGAAACTGACAGGATAAACACAATAAACACACACCGTACAACGCTCAGAGAGGAAAACCTTTCCGTTCTGCATGCTCGTTGCACAGGAAATATAAAGTCAGAGTGCAAATAAAACCTGTCTAATTAAAGGTTTAGGGCAAACCACAACCTAAAATTTGCATCAGTTTAAGGGAACACGTGTTATCACCTGGTGATTTGCAATAATCTGATTTCTTGTGTGCATTTAAAGCATCACGGAGCTCGCTGCCTTGCTCAGTGGCTCTGTGGGGCAGGCAGGACCGTGTCAGGGCTGTGTCGGGGTTTGAACCCATGACCCGTCAATCAGGACGGTCTCTGTAGCCGTGCTGTAAGCAAGAAATAATGTGACCAATAAAAATGCTGCTCTCTTCTGTCTGCAGCCAATGAGGTGCCAGCAGGGAAGCCGTCCAGATCAAGCCCCTCCCCCACCAGTCCCAGGTCACGACGCAGCCTCAAGGTCAGACCAACTGATTGACTGACTGATTGATTGATTGGTTGATTGGTCAAATGATTGGGTGGTCGGTCTGTTGATTGGTTGGTTGATTGTTTGATTGATTGGTTGGTTGGTTGATTGATTGTTTGGTTCGGCCAACAGTTCCGCATTCAGTTTCTGTAAATACGATTCAGATGAGAGACCAGACAAATGATTTCTTTCCTTGAAAACCACGAAAGTCTCTTCTCATACCCACATTAACCAATCAGAAACCTCTCTGTGACCCACCAGGAACTGCTGGGCAACCAATCAGATAGCCACATGTAAGCAACCGACACTCGGTAACCAATAAGGAATCATTAAGTAAAGAATTAGAAATTGCTCTCTGACAAATAAGAAATCAGAATAAAGAAATTGCTTATCAGAACTCTGGTTTAGGTGAGCAAAACTAAAAGAAGGAGTTTGAATATTTTCATTTTCCTCTTCAGACATTTCAGTGTTCTCAAGTTTGATTTTCCACAGAGTGGAGAAACAAGTTTAACCAAAAAAAAGGTCAAAAATGTAACCCGTCTTGTCTCTCTCCAGATCTCTCCTCATCGTGCTTCCTCCTCAGATGTAAACGGAGAGGCCGAGCAACCAGATGACGCCACTACTGAAGGTGTGTGTGAGCATGTTTTTATATCCCGGCATGTGTCTAATGTGGGTGTGTGTGTCAGGAAGAGAAATTAATCAGTGTTCAGGGCAAAAATGCCATAAAATGTCCCTGAAATTCAAAACAAGAAGACACAAAATGCCTCCAATAATCCTGGCAAACTGAATATTCCTTCTTTGTCAGCCAATATTTTAGTAAACTGTTTCAGTAAAATATTTCCATGTCAGGTTAAGAAAATCCTGAACCCTATCCTTTACAAAGTCTGGAACCCTGGCCCGTCGAGAGCTTGTGTTTTGGAGATCTCAGACGAGCTGAGCCGCTGAAGCTTCAGTCCGCAGCTCAGAGGATCAAACTGCTTGAAAAGCCCTTTGAGGTTGTAATTTACCACCGCGGCTCCGACCTGAGGGTGTTTTTTTTTTTTTTTCTGTTTTTGAGAGACGCCGTCAGGAGACTTTCAGAGAGCGAGTTCAGAGGCTGAAACTGCTGAGATCAGCAGAGACACGAAGCCCCTGAAGTACTAGACGGCACCTCGAGGAAAGATCAAAAACCTCCGAGAAAAACAAGCTGAGAAACAACCCACAACCCGGCGGCTCAGTGGGCAGAGGCGACGACACGAACTCGCCAAAAAGCTTCTCCTCTAATTCACTTCAATTAAACAAAACCCCCGTGCTCTCCCGTTCCTCACATCTGTACCATTTTGAGCTCAGGTGGACGTTGAGATTGGGCGACCAGATGGAAATAAGTTTGACAGGCAACATCTTAAACAAAGACTGAAGAGAAAAGTCTGACCTGACCCCGATGTGACCTCTACATGTTCACTTATTTTGATGTTCTAGTTTGAACTTTCAGGCTCCCTTCCCTCTCTCTGCTTGGAAATAACTTTTTGCGAAGACTGAAAAACCATCTCTGCAGCAGCGCCTCAAAGAGCCTCACAACAGCTTTATAGTTTTGATGCTCGGTGTTCAAGGCTCTGGCTCGACTTCTGCTCTCAGCTTTTGAGGAACTTTTGAAAACCAAAAGCCCAAGAAAATACTGAACAACTCTTTAAAAAAACATCTCTGAGGCAATGTGACTCCGTAGCTTTGAGATTCTGCATTCCTGCCTGAGTAACCTCGTGAATTTTTAAAGCTGACCTCCCGGGCAAAGATGTAACCTCAGACAAAAACTTTGTGAAGCAGTGAAGCTCAGCGGCTTGTAGAGCTGAACAGCTGCATGATACCTCAGAGGTTGTGGGTTTGAATCCTAAACAGTAACTCAGTTTCGAAAGTCGACACCTGCAGTATTAATTTTGATGGCAAAACTCTGACCAAAAGTATTCGTCAATGACACTTTTTTCAGGACGAAAAGTAGGTGAAAACAAAATAAAAATGAACCCTTTCTTTGCCAAAAACTATGCCAAAAACTATAAATAAAGGAGACATGAAAAAGCCAGAAATAGATGAATGAAAAACCACAGAAACCTCTGACGTCAGTCTGGAAAGGACCAGATACATGGGCAAACAGCGCTTCACTGTATGTCGCGAACAAATAAATAATTTATGAGGAATTTACAAAAATAAATAAATGAATAACTAAACAAACAAATAATGAATAAAGTTGTAGAAACAGTAAGATATGTGGGAACAAAAGAAGACCTGAAAATGTGAGACAAAGGAGGGCAAAAAAGCAATAAAATATGTAAAAGAACAAAATAAAAGAATAAAACAAAGGCAGTGTCAGTCATTTTGGTGTGTAGTTATAAAAGGCTTCGCTGACGATTCTCTTATTTATATGACAGTTTGTATTTAAATAAACCAGCAGCAGAGGATCTAAAAGGCTGTGAGGGCCTATAAAATGACAAAGACTTAGTGATGTAGGCCTCTTTTGACCCACTGAGAGCCAGTAAACATGTACAAGAAGTTTAAAATCGATCCACTCCTCCTCTCCTCCTCCCAGTGAACGGGAACCGCTGCGTCTCCTCCTCCATCATCAACGAGAAGTACAAAGTCGGGAAAGTCATCGGAGATGGAAACTTCGCCGTGGTGAAGGAGTGTGTGGAGAGGTGAGGTGCATTTAAAAAACAAAACAAAATACAAATTGTCACTTTCATTTCAGTTGTTGCTGAAGTTTATATATCCATCTGTGTAGGAAATTAATGAGAAGGAATATTCTGCCATAAAATAATGAATCCTGTCTATACGCTTTTAGTAAATATTAGTTTTGGGAAAAGTTTCACCAACACAAAAGTGACCCAAATTATTTTGTTAGCGGCGGCGTAAAGATGGCTTTTAACTTCAACAGTAACTCGTGCTGATTTTTACTGTCATGCAAACCATAGTTTAGTCTCCTGAGGCGTTGAGTGACGGTCTAATCTTGGAAAGAAATGCTTCATGTGTTTGCTGCTGTTTGTTTTGATTGACAGGTCGACGGGTCAGGAGTTCGCGCTGAAGATCATCGACAAAGCTCGCTGCTGCGGGAAGGTAAGGCTGCCGACCGCGCACAGGCAAAACACACACCGAGAAAATGTGATGAAAACGCAAAAATTCAAAAAGAAAGACAATAAAGGGGAGTCCAAAGTTATAAAATGTTATAAATTCAATCAACAATATTAAAATTATAATAAAAAAAAAATAATAATGAC